>NC_056509.1:5538571-5541273 GCF_014905685.2 Nematolebias whitei
AGTTGCTGGATGCCTTCCACCACTTGCCTCAATCTACTGGTTTGTTTCACCTTGTGCCACTGGACATTTTCAGGATAATACCTTCACCTGCTTCATACTGTAAGAAAATATCTACAAGATATATTCCCATTCAATCGCAGCCCTCTAAATCATCACTCTCTCTCCAGGTGTTCCCGTTCCCCTCATTCATATTGTGTATATATATCACCAACCTGTAAATAAACACTTTAAATTATTCTCTGAGTCCTGGTCTCTGTTCAGTTCGGGTCTTTCATTCTGGGTACACCGCAATCGTTACAGAATGTCCCAGCCACACCTAGTACCCTTGAAGGATTCTGGATCTGAACAGAACCAACTCACACTCCAGAATATGTTACAGAGAGTAGAGAAAAATGAAGCCACTCTTGAACGCTTGTTAAACCTGCAACAGACTAACCAGTCTAATCTCCAGGAACTGGGCAGCATGTTGTTTTCAGTCAAACAAGGGATGACTCAGCTCCTGCCACCTGCTGCTACATCTACACCTGAGGTCAGTCTTCCTATTTCTAATATTCCCCAAGTGACCACCACCGAGCTAAATTTAAAACCGGCAGAACTTTTTTGTGGAGAGCCGATGTGTGGGGGTTTTGTACTCCAGTGCGAGTTAACTTTTCAGAGAGCACCCAGTCTTTACTCTTCAGATGCTGCCAAGATTTCATTTTTTATCACCCAGTTAAAGGGGGACGCTTTACGTTGGGCTCATGCTCATTTATCCTCTCACCCTGTCAGTACCTTAAGCTTTGCCTCACTCCTAGAAGAATTCAAGCGCGTGTTCGATCAACCCCTCCAACGAGCTGAAGCAGTAAAACGTCTACTCACCCTTCGTCAAGGCAGATGCTCCGTTATGGCTCATGCTTTGGAGTTCAGAATCACCGCCGCCCGAACCGGATGGAGAGAGATCGCACTCAGAGGTACCTTCCTACACTCTCTTTCCAACTCCATAAGAGATCACTTAGCGGCATTAGAGGAACCACGAAGTCTGGACGAGCTAATTCAGTTAGCCACACGTATCGACAATCAACTGCAAGAACGAAGGTGGGAGAAAGACTACGATTCCCAGAACCCACCTACTTCCGGTTTTCCCTCTACATCAAAACGTCAAACTGTTTACAATAGAAAAGACTACATTTCCCAGAGTTCCACTGCTTCTGGTTTTCACTCCACACCGAGACAGCCACCTGTATTAATGTTAGAATACAAACCTGACTCAGAACCAGAACCTATGCAGCTGGGTCGCACTCGCCTCTCTCCAGAAGAAAGACGAAGAAGAATAAACAATAAAGCTTGTATCTATTGTGGTGAACAAGGACATTTCATTGCTCATTGCCCACTCTTGGGAAACGACCCCTCTCACCAATAAAGCAGGAGATATTGGTGAGAAACTCTTCTTCTTCTCCTGCCTCCCGCTTGGAACTCAACACCACCATTATCATTAATAGAGAAAGTAAATCTGTTGTTGCTCTAGTGGATTCTGGGGCCGAGCAGAACCTCATTAGCCAGGACTTGGTGGAACTTCTATCCATCCCCACACAACTTCTCCCCACGCCTCTGACAATGGCTGGGCTGACAGGTCAAAAGTTTGCTTCAGTGTTTAAGAAGACTGTACCAGTACACCTCATGATCTCCGGGAACCATCATGAACACAGTGAGTTCTTTGTATTCGAGTCACCCGTTACACAGCTTGTTTTGGGTTTTCCTTGGCTTAAAGATCACAACCCCATAATTAATTGGAGGGTTAATAGAATAGAACAGTGGAGCCCACACTGTTTAATGAACTGTTTAAGAACTGCTGTTCCTTCCACTATTAAACATCCTGAGGCACCCGATCCAGTCGATATGTCTAAAATTCCTAGTGTTTACCATGACCTTGCCCCTGCATTTAGTAAACAAAGGGCCTTGTCATTACCGTTGCACCGCCCGTATGATTGTGCTATTGATTTATTACCAGGGGCTCCTCTTCCTTCTAGCCGCCTTTACAATTTGTCTGGTCCAGAACGTGACTCTATGAAAGAGTATATATCTGAATCATTGAACTCAGGCATAATTCGTCCCTCCACCTCTCCTGTTGGTGCGGGATTCTTCTTTGTGACTAAGAAGGACAAGACTTTACGTCCCTGCATAGACTATAGAGGACTAAATCAGATCACAATTAAAAACAAATATCCCTTACCTCTTATAGACTCTATCCATGAACAATTACACTCTGCCAAAATATTTTCCAAATTACATCTTCGAAACACTTATCACCTCGTCCGAATCAAAGAAGGTGATGAGTGGAAGACGGCATTTAAGACACCACTGGGACACTTTGAGTACCTAGTCATGCCATTTGGTCTCACCAATGCCCCTGCAATATTTCAGACGTTAGTTAATGACGTTTTAAGAGACTTTTTGCACATTTTCGTATTTGTGTATTTGGATGATATATTGATCTACTCACGAGATGAGGAGCAACACGTTCACCACGTCAGGACTGTACTACAGCGATTATATGAAAACCAACTGTACGTTAAGGCAGAAAAGTGTGATTTTCATGTGCAATCTGTCTCCTTTTTGGGCTTCATTTTTGAAGGAGGACAATACCGCACAGACCCTGAGAAAACTAAGGCAGTGGTGGAATGGCCAACGCCCGGGACACGTAAACAGCTGCAGCGATTTCTGGG
>NC_056509.1:5541373-5549338 GCF_014905685.2 Nematolebias whitei
ATATATATATATATATATATATATATACACACATACCCATCTCTGCCTGATACCCTCAACAAGTTCTATGCACGCTTTGAAGACCCGAACAGACCACCCAGCACCAGACTCACCTCACCACCGGACGAAGAGCATCTCAGCGTGACCTCAGCAGAAGTAAGGAGTACTTTCAGGAGGATTAATCCGCACAAGGCAACTGGCTCAGACAACATCCCTGGAAAAGTGTTGAAGGAATGTGCTGATCAGCTCTGTGAGGTGCTGGCAGACATCTTTAACACCTCACTTACCCTGGAGACAGTTCCCACCTGCCTGAAGACTGCCACCATCATCCCAGTCACAAAAAGCTCTACAGTGACTGGTCTGAATGACTATCGGCCAGTGGCCCTCACCCCGATAGTCGCTAAATGCTTCAAAAAACTTGTCATGACTCAAATCGAAACAACCATCAACATCAACGAGGACCCTCATCAGTATGCATACCGTGAGAACCGATCAACAGAGGATACAATCTCCTCTGTGGTCCACACTGCGCTCAACCACCTGGAGCAGAAAAACTCTTACGTCCTTATGCTCTTTGTGGACTTCACATCCGCCTTTAACACCATGATCCCCCAAACCCCGATGGATGTAGTGAACTAAGCCTAAGGTCAGGATTTGACCTTAAGGACCTTATGGGACAGAACTTGTTATTTCATTGATTTGCATCCAGAAATACAGGTTGACCCATCCTGAGACTTTCTTTCTTGAATCAATCAAGTAAAAGAAGACTATTCTCTATTATCATTACTATTTTACAAATGTTTGATAATCAAATTGTGTTAGTTCAAACAATGTTTGAATGTTGAAGTGAACTACTCATTTTTATTAATTGTGAAACAGTAATAATGATTCTTAATCCTCATTCAAAGTGAAATAAAGTTGGAATACGTTACAGAGTAATGATTCAATTTCTTGATCGTCTGTTTGAAGTGAGCAAGTGATGGAAGTTGGTCAAAGTTCAAGTTTCGGTCAACTGCAAGTTTACTGAAAAGAAATGTCATGTTTAACTTTTACAGCAAGATACTAGAGAATTGACTCCACGAAGTCTGAAGTTTCTCATGATATCTTTTGTCTGTCCTTAAACAATCTTAATATTTTCCTTGACTTTTCATAACACCTTACATCACAAAACACACCTCTGTTTTGGTCCATCGACCAATCAGAAACTCTCAAATGAACCGGAAGTGAGCTTTCTTTAAATGTTGGCACTTCCTAGTTCAAGCTGGTTTTTCAGTTGTTGCAGGAAGTTCTGCAGCTCTGAAACTCAGCAGTTCCAGAGTTCATGAAGGCTGGAATTCAGGATGCTGATGAGAGAAAAGAAATCAAACTGAATCCAGAGAAGATCTGGGAATTATGAAACTTCTGTTTTGGATGACCTCACGACTCCAGAGGGTTAGCTGTTCTTACGGAGACGCTGAAAAGTGGCTCGAAGTGGAACTTTACGCCGGAAATGAGATATCTTCAGAAAGGTAAAAGTCGATCTTCACCGAAAGTGTACCGTTGGGGCAAGCTGATTTCCAAAGGAGCGTGCATGTTCTGGTTAAAACAGACAAATTCCCTCACACATCTCTCTGTAGATAAACTTCATCTTTCCATCTTTAAAATTCTTCTATCTGCTAAAAATCATTACAGATATTTTTAGAAATGTCTGAAGCAAAGTTTTTCAATCACCGCTGTGTAGTTGACGTTTGTGGTTCTGCTGGAAATGAGAAAACAATCGCTGTGTTGTTTACTCCTTGCTAAACTGATTAATGTAGTGAACCTAACCTGATGTCAAACTAAGCCTAAGGTCAAAACCCTTGACCTTAAGAACCTTGTGGGACAGAAACTGTCATTTCATTGATCTGAATCCAGAAATACAGTTTGACCCATCCTGAGGCTTTCTTTCTTGAAAATTCAAGTGGAAGAACACTCTCTTTTTATTATCATTACTATTTTACAAATGTTGATAATCAAAGTGTCTTAGTTCAAACCATTTTAGATGTTGCAGTGAACTAATCGATTTTATTAACTGAAACAGTGTAATGATTTTTAATTCTCATGCAAAGTTAGAATTCATGTTAAAGCTGTTACAGAGTAATTATGCATTTTCTGATTTCTGTCTTTGAATGAGCAAGTGTGCGTTTTTCAGGGTCAGGAGTCGAAGCAGACATGTGTTGGAACAACTGTCTTGTTTACATCCTCTCAGACGTAAACAGAAGGAGTTGGCACCTGTTTCTAAAACTCGCCAAAACAAAACTCTCTATGTCTCTGAGAACATTTCTGATCTGTTCCATAACAATTCTTGCTGTCTTCTAACCTCTTACGTCACAAAACACACCCCGTCTGGTCGGTTCTGACCAATGGGAAGACTCCCAAATGAACCGGGAAAAGAGCTCTTTAAAATGTCGGTACTTCCTGGTCTACACAGTTCTGTGGAGTTCTGTGGGTTTGGAGAAGTTCGGCGGTGCGGACAGTTCTGATATGTCCTAGTGCTGGCAGTTGCTGTGGGAGCCAGGAAGACCCTGACATGACTACAGAGCTCTTCCGAGTTTCATGGGATTATAACATTTTCCACTGAGGTGAGCTTGTGTCGGACAGTCTCGCCATTACTCCGGACGATTCACAGACATCCTACGGAGACGCTGAAAGGGTGCGTTAAACGGAATCTCGCCTGAGACATCTCCAGGTAAAATAGTCGATTTCACCACCTAAGTGTACTGTAAGGAAGAAGCTGAAGAAAGCCCGGAGAGTGCCGTTCTGTTCAACACTCTCCCTCAAACACCAACTTTCACCCCCTTTAAACTTCCTTCCCATCTTTAAATTCTTCTCTCAAGTAGAAATTCTTCCAGATATTTTAGAAATGTCTGTGTAAAGTGCTCATCCACCGCCGTGTGGGTCATTGACATAATTGTACAGTTTTCATAAATGTCTGTGGTGAAACAACGGAAAATCATGGCCGTATGGTTTTTCCTGATTGATTGATTATGTTGTTATTTTCATAATTTGCCAAATTAATGTAAATGTTTGATGTTAAACTTTGATTCTGTAAATAAATGACCGCATTCATTTTGATGGGTCAAAGATAAATGACGTCTCACGTTTGCATTTCATTAAATTCAATGCACGTTTTATTCAGTCCAGAAAAATGAGGAATCCGTGTTAATTGATGAATATATCTGAGCATCTGTTGTTGTGAAATAAAGATTGTGTTCTTTGTTGAATTTAACATTCCTATTCTTATTTTATTTTGAAATTGACCCACTTCCTGTTTTACTTTGAAAAGGCTCCCACAGATTGAAGTCGGTTCCTGTTTACATAATGTAACACGATGTAAACCACTTCTTTTTTTTTTTTTTTTTTATTTATCAGGAGAATATATAATTGACATTACATACATTATACAAAATTTACATGACTTCTCCAATATTTTCTTTTTTTCCTTCCCCCTTTTCCCCCCTCCCTCCCCTCTTCCCCTCCCTCCCCTTCCCCCCTTAACCAAAAACAAGACAAAATAAGAAAAAAAGAAAAAAAAAAAAAGAGAGAGAGAGGGGGAGGAGGAACGAACAGGAGGGACCCAACAAACCAAAAGGAAAACAGTATTTCAGTCTTTCATTTATCCTCTAAAAACAAGTCACATGGTAATGTGATGAGTCAATCATATCAGTCTATACGCTATGAAGGTAAAGATTTTACATATGACACAAAGGGTGTCCACTTGTGGGTAAATTTTTCTGAACTACCTTTTACTGTTAGTAAAATTTTTTCCATCTTCAAGTATGATCTTACAGTATTAAGCCATTGTGATATGGATGGTGGTGTGGGAGATTTCCAGGCGAGCAAAATACAACGTCTGGCAAGGAGAGAGCAAAAGGCCAAGACCTCCCCCTGCTGGCGGGATAGATTATGTGTGGTCCTAGGAACTCCAAAAATAGCAATAAGTGGATCACTTTGAAACTGAATCTTAAAAACTCCTGAGAGTATGGAGAAAAAATATTTCCAAAACCCTTGCAGTTTTGGGCAGAAAAAGAACATATGACTTAAGTTGCAAGGTGAAGTCTGACATCTATCACACTGGTCTGGTATTGAGGGGAACATTTTAGATAAACGTGTTTTTGAGAAGTGTACTCTATTTATTACTTTAAATTGTATTAACTGTAGTCTGGCACATGGTGTACTCTGACGTATGCTGAGAATAACTTTATCCCACCATGAATCTGATAGTTTAACACCCAGTTCACGTTCCCATGCAGTTCTAGTTTTACCCGATGAGTCGGTCTCTATTGCCATAAGTTTTCCATAAATAATTGAAAGAGGAGATTTCAAATTGGGGCTCAAAACTAAGAGTTCAACCCATGGTGGGTCAGTAGGCAAAGTTAGAAAATTTTGAAACTGCGATGAAACGCAATGCCTAATTTGGAAGTAAAGAAACAAATGTGAAGTGGGTAGATTAAATTTAGAAGACAATTCTGAAAAACTAAGAAATAAACCATCTTCGTACAGGTCTCTCATTGTTCTAATACCTTTCTCATACCAAATTCTATAGGCAGCATTATTAGATGCTGGAGAAAAAATGTGATTCTTTAGTAACGGCATTTTATTAGAGGGTGATACAAATTTAAAGTGGGACCTAAATTGTGACCAGATCCTGAGTGTTGAGAGCACTATAGGATTTGTAGTAACTGAGGATAATTTAATTGGTAATGATGAATAAATAATTGAAGCGGGCGAAAAAGATGCAGAAATCGACTGAATTTCAAGTTTACACCAAATCAGATCAGGTGAATTTAACCAATAAGTCAGTTTATGGATATGTGAGGACCAGTAATACATTGTAAAATTAGGTAGAGAAAGACCCCCGTTTGTGGTGAACTGTTGTAATAAAGAAAGTCTCATTCTGGGGGCCTTTCCGTTCCATAAAAAAGATGAGACCATCTGATCCAGGGACCTGAAGAACTGTTTGGGCAAGAACAGAGGGATATTTTGATATAAAAACAAAAGTCTAGGTAGCACATTCATTTTGATAATATTAATCCTACCAATCAATGAAAGAGGAAGAGAGTTCCATCTCTGTAAATCTGATGCAATTTGGGAAACTAGTGAGGCATAATTCTGAGAAAACATTGAGGGCAAAGTACGTGTAATATTAATTCCTAAGTACCTAAATCCCGAGGGACTGAGCCTAAAAGGGATATCAGAAGGCTTAAGCTTTAAAGCTAATGAATTCACTGGATAGCATTCACTTTTAAGTGAGTTAATTTTATAGCCAGAATATGATCCAAATTTTTCTAGAATATTTAAAATTGGGGGAAGACTCCGTAAAGGGTCAGAGACATACAGGAGAAGGTCATCTGCATATAAGGACAATTTAAGCTTGACACCAGAGCGGACGATTCCATGAAAAGAAGAAAGGGATCTTAGAGCAACGGAAAGGGGTTCAATGGCTAACACAAACAAGAGGGGAGAAAGAGGGCAACCCTGTCTAGTACCACGTCCCACCGTAAAATAATCAGATTGGACGGAATTACTGAGAATACATGCTTGAGGGGATGTATAAAGTAGCTTGATCCAAGACACAAACCTCTCTCCAAAACCAAACCCATTAAGAACAGCAAAGAGATATTCCCATTCCACTCGATCAAAAGCTTTCTCGGCATCAAGAGAAATTATCACTTCAGGAGATTTAGAGGAATGAGTTGAAAAAATTGTATTCAACAGTGTACGAGTATTAAAAAACAACTGGCGACCTTTAATGAATCCATTCTGTTCTTGTGAAATAATCCGAGGGAGAACTGTCTCAAGCCGAGTCGCGAGTACTTTAGACAAAATCTTAAAATCCACATTCAAAAGTGAAAGAGGTCTATAGGACTCGCAGGCAGTAGGATCCTTATCCTTCTTTAACAGGAGAGAAATTGAGGCCTGAGTCAAGGTGGGAGGCAACAAGCCCTGCCCAAATGACTCATTATAAACCTCAAGAAGAAGAGGGGCTATTTTATCTTTAAATTTTTTGAAAAATTCGGCAGAGAAACCATCTGAGCCAGGTGTTTTACCACTTTGCATATCCTTAATTGACGCAAATATTTCTTCTAATTTAATGGGAGCTTCAAGTTGGTCAGAAAGCAATTTGTCTATCCTAGGTATGTCAATATCCTGAAGAAAGGCACATAGCTCATTTGAGTCTGCTTGTAGTTCAGACTTATACAAATTGCAGTAGAATTTTTTAAAAGTATCATTAATAGAGACAGGATCTGAAACAAGATTGCCCGACCGATCGTTGATTTGTGATATTATGTGAGAACCGGCTTTTCGTTTCAATTGATGTGCCAGAAGTCTACTTGGTTTTTCCCCATGTTCATAATAAGTGGCTCGAGATCGTATCAAGAGTCGCTCCGCATCAGATGTAGTTAAAAGATCAAGTTCCATCTGAAGATCCTGTCGCTGTTTCAGCAAATCATGTGACGGATTAACGGCATTTTGCCTATCAATATTCTGAATTTTTGTTGATATTTCTGATATCTTAGTGCGTAGATTTTTATTAATATTAGCTGAAAAAGAAATAATCTGACCCTGAAGATAAGCTTTTAATGTTTCCCATAGTAGTGAGGGAGAAATTGTATCGCTCTTATTGAACCTTAGAAAATCATCAATTGATGATAAGATGAATTTATTAAATGGCTCATCTGATAACAGGAGAGTATTAAATCTCCAACGAGGACTAGAATTGGGTTTGTTTATAAAATTTATATCAATGCTTAGAGGAGAATGGTCTGAAATAACAATCGGATAGTATTCAGAAGACGTGACTCTCTGCATTAAAGAGCTATCAACAAAAAAATAATCTATACGGGAATAGGATTGGTGTATTTGAGAGTAAAAAGAATAGGTCCTTGTTAGTGGATTCCGTGTCCTCCATGGATCTACATATCCATTTTGGGACACAAAATCCAAAATAGATTTAGACATATTAGACTGTGTATAGGACCGAGATGAGGAGCGATCTAATGATGGATTCATTACACAATTCATGTCTCCAGCTAGAATTAACAAATGAGTATCAAGATATGGAAGTGTGCTAACTAGATTGTTTATAAAATCTGGTTTATCAAAGTTTGGTGCATAAATGTTTACTAATAAAACAGGAGTGTGGAACAAGGAGCCTGCAATTATAAGAAATCTGCCATTTATATCCTTCATTATTCTTGATGCTGTAAAATGAATATTCTTATTAAATATTATGGCAACTCCTCTAGCTTTTGAGTTGAAGCTCGAATGATAAATCTCCCCAATCCATGGATATTTGAGCCTGACTTGATTTGAATTTTGCAAATGTGTTTCCTGTAGGAATATTATGTCTGGGTTCAGGCGTTTCATATGAGAAAATATTTTAGACCGTTTCACTGGATTGTTCAGACCTTTAACATTCCAACTTAGGAATCTAACAGCAGGTGTTGAGGAAACCTTTAAATCACCAGACATGTGACTTGACAGGGGTCAAAAATATTGCCATCCCTCCCAATCTCCCCCCCCCATAATCGCACTTAGCCCTTCCCCAAACGAAGGGGCTGTGCAGACTCCAACGGGAGTCATCAGAAAACTTAGCCTTACAGCCAAATGGCACCACACCGCAAAAACCCTAAAACACCTTCTTGTGTCAGGTGACTCCCACCGAACTAGCAAAATAAAAAGATTTAAAATATATAATAGGCACTAATCTGGGAGAACAAGAACTCTTACACTAATTATAATTCAAAACATTAAATCCTTAATTGTAAACAAAACACACAAATTATAATTCTAAACGTTAAATCCCTAATTGTAAGAAAAACACACTAATTATAATTCTAAACATTAATTCCCTAATTGTAAACAAAACACACTAATTATAATTCTAAACATTAAATCCCTAATTGTAAACAAAACACACTAATTATAATTCTAAACATTAAA
>NC_056509.1:5549438-5551058 GCF_014905685.2 Nematolebias whitei
TTACATTTTCAAACCTGAATAATAATAATGACTAATAATACTGACGTTCCTGAGTGTGAGACCGGTCATATTAATTGTAATGCTCATTTTGTAATCGACTCAATGTAAATCTTCGCCTCCTCAGCAGAGGTAAACACCCGCGTGTTACCCTCAAACGTGATCTTCAGCCGGGCCGGGTGGAGCAGGCCGAACCGAACCCCCTCGATGTCCCGCAGCTTGCGACGACATTCCGTGAAGGCTGCCCGCGCCCGGGCCGTTTTGGCAGTGTAGTCAGGGAAAACGAAGATATTCGTACCGTTCACTTTGACCCGCTGCAACTCCCTCGCCTTCGCCAGGATTTTCACACAGTCCGCTTGGTAGTGAAACTTAGCTACAATCGGACGGGCCCGCTCGCCTGCTTTCGGTTTGGGGGCTGGGATGCGATGAGCGCGGTCCAGCAGCGGCTCCTCCTCGAGGTCGAAGGCCTCCTTTAGCATCCGAGATACCGCAGCCGTTGTCGCCGCTGATGGGTCATCCTCCGGAACACCAATGATGCGGATGTTCTGACGTCGAGACTGGGACTCCAGGTCATCGCACTTATCCTCCAACTGTGCCACCGTCTTAGTAAGGACGTCAACTGTTTTCTGGAGGCTCACGATGTCGTCAGTGCAGGTGGAGACGGACTTCTCCACCTCTGTTACCGTTAGCTTTAGCCCCGTGAAGCTCTCTTGCACCGCTGCTAGCCCAGACGATAGCTCCTTTTTGAAGGCGGACAGCTCGGCATTAATCGACGAGAGACTTTCACCCAGAACAGCATGGAATTCTGCTTTAATTATAGCAGCAAGGTCCTCTCGGAGAGCTACAAGTATTTCTTGCTTAAGGCTGCTTACGTCGCCCTCAGACGGAGGAGGTGATCCAGGACAGCTCGAGGCTTCACTACGAGGATTAGGCCGCAGGTGAGCGTGGATCGAACTTACCCCTTTAGTCGGTTTTGGTGGCATTTTAATGGCCAAATAGGAGGGTTATGTAAAGTGTGTAAGTTAGCTATTGTTTACTGTCGGACTCGGGAAAAAGTGCCCAGGCATTAATCAGAGAAAAGGCTAATTCTGTAGGAGCACACCCAAACACACCTTATCTCACCGCCATTCAGCCGGAAGTCCCCGATGTAAACCACTTCTGATTGGATTGAAAACTGGCCAATCCTGACAGCAGACTCAGAACGCGCTGAAAAGTTAGTTTTGCTGTGTAAGGAACGCCCTTTTTCACAGAACAAAGGATGTGCAGAGTTTCTCCTTGAGAGAGTTAGCAGACGGAGAGGGACGCAGCCAGCAAAATGGAGCAGTGTGACGGACGTTTTCAGATTCCTCCTTAAACAAGGTTGTATTGTAGAGTTTAAAGGGATGCATCCAATTAATAATATGTTAAAATAATGACTGCATTTAACTAATCCACTGTTTATGCTTGTGAATTTGTGACTACTTTATGATTTGACTACTTTATGACTTCTGAATTTCTTTGCTTATTAAATATTCAAAACTAGAAGGTGCGTGTCTCTTGTATTTAAGTGCGTGTCTTTGACTGACTCCTGCAGGAATAAAAGGTAACAGACTCGGGTGGAGAAGTGAGATTAAAAACACAACA
>NC_056509.1:5551158-5557960 GCF_014905685.2 Nematolebias whitei
GCCAATCTGCATGTGAACCATTGCTATAGCTGTCAGGGTTGTTTTCATTTCTGAGAGACCCTGCATTTCTATAGCACATTCAGAGAGAGGTATTATCCTGTTAACACTGGCAGCGGCCGTCCTCAGCTCCTCGAACAGTTTAGCTGACATGATTGTTATGTCTGCCCCACCGTCCAAGAGTGCTTCGTGTGTGAGGACACCTTCGAGTGTTACTGACAGGTACGCCTTTTTGGCGACCCCCTTTCTGATAAAGTTACACAGAAACCTCTTGGGTTTTTTCTGACGCTTTTTCACGCGTTCAGCCTTATCTGTGTAATTTTGGTTTGTCTGAACCGTCAGCACAGCAGAAGCTGTTTCTGAGTGTTCAGCCTGCGATGACTCGTCATCGTTCGTGTGTGTGTTTATCCCCCCTTTCTCTGATGAGGGGTTGTTTGAGGCAACAACAGTTATGTCCTGGTGTGTTCCACCGGCACCTGTTATGTTGTCATTCGCGCCCTCAGATGTAATGGGAATTACATTACTGCAAAGTGCTCCTGGTTGGGTTCCCGTGTCAGTGTGTTTCAAAGTTTCCAACAACCTGCGTAGTTTCTCTGTCTCTTCCGAGCTCAGAGGTGTAGGGCCTTGTTTCTGGAACTTTTGTGATTTTTTCGCCTCGGTTCGTTTCATCCGAGGTGGGGGACGGTCAGGTACGTCTTGCGGGGTTTCCTTTACGTACTGCCCCTGCTGATATGGTTTCTCATATCGTTGCGTCCTGCGCCCACCCCTTTTTCGATAATCACTGTCATCCTCTGAAAGAGGAGCCTTTTTGTCCCAGCGTGCACCTTCAGTACGCGGTTTGTTAGCTTGAACAGCCTGTGTTCTCTCTTTCTTCTTAGGAGGAGGCGGCGAAGCACGTCGTCCTTCTAGTTCAAGAGGGAGGGGTTTAACCTTCACACTAGGAAACACTTCTATGGGCGTCTTAGCATGAGAACATGCTTCAAACACATTCACAGCACACTGTTTAATCTCACTGATGGATTTTTCTCTGAAATTTGCCATCATCTGTACTGATTTTTTAAAATCAGAGTGGAGATTTTTGCTGAAAACAAACTTAAAACCATCATCTTCTTCCATTCCGGTCTCATTTCTGTTACCAAAATAGGCTTGGAAGATTCTTTTGTAATAAACCTTTGGATGTTCATTTTTACCCTGCATGACCTTGTCTGCAGCTGGAAAACCAGCAGGTCCCGAGCAGGGGTCGTACTCTCTGATCAAAGCTTCACACAGAAGGTTGTAATCCCTCCTCGTTGCATCAGGTAGACGCTCGATGAAGGTGAACACCTCTCTGTCTGAAGTGAGCCGCATCAGACTTATCTTATCGTCTACCGTAGCATTAGGATAAGACCTCAATCTGAACTCCAGATCTTTGAGATACGCTTTTGTTCCTGCGGACCCCATAGGCCCGGGAACAAAGCGTTGTACATATTTTGAGATTTTCTGCAAATCATCCATTGAAGGAGACTGTATCACCGGTCTAACTTGTGTGACTGGTGGTGCAGACTGATCAAGGCCTGCCCCTACTGCCCATGGTGGGGGTGGGGGTGGCTGATAAGGGTTGGTAGGAGGAGGTGCATATTGGTGCAGGTTTGTCCCCACCACCCGAGGTGGGGGTGGAGTTGACTGCATGGTGTCAGGAGGAAGAGGCGCATACCGGTGCAGGTCTGTCCCCACCGCCCGAGATGGGGGTGGAGGTGACTGCCTGGTGTCCGGAGGAAGAGGTGCAAGTGGGTGCAGACCCGTCCTTATCCCCCGGGTTGGGGGTGTTGAAACGGGGCTAAGGGGAGGAGGTGCAACAGCATCTGTCTGGGGTGGTTGTAGCTGACCCTGTTCGTCTCTGAGTCTCGAGCCAGCTAGCTCCATGTCAGAAATCAGGTTTGTAGCTGTAGCTAAATTCTCCTCACAAGCTGTCAGGCGCTCGTGTGTTGACCGATTTTCACGTTGTAAAGTCAGCCAACTCCGGGTTATTAACCCCTTGTCTGCCTTGCAAACGTCCAGCTCCCTTAAAGCGGTTTGCAACTGTGCATGTAACTTATCGTTATCTGCACACGCGTCTTGGTACGCTCGTTCCTTATCCGCAATCTTCTCCTCATATGATCGAGCCTGTTCTGACAGCTCTCTCTTTGAGAGGTCCTTATCAGTTTGAATCTTTTGTTTCAGCAACTCAGATTCACTTATCAGCTCGGCACACTTCTCCTCATATGATTGAGCCTGTTCTGACAGCTCTTTCTTTGAGAGGTCTTCAGCAGCCTCAAGGTGTTGCTTCAGCGACTCAGATTCAATCATCAATTCGTCACACCTCTCTTTTTCAGACTTATATCCGTTGAATAGCACGCCCTTTTCTACCACCAAACGGTCTAATTCCGCCTTCAGAAGCAGAGAGATTTTTGCTAACCGTATGCGGCTTGATTTTGTGTCCTCCTTCACTGTAGCTGCTTTTGATAAACTCTGCAGCTCCTCATGTCTTTGATCGTCATCAAGGTCTTGCAATTCCTCCAAAGTTTTGCCAAGAATTGAATTTGTCAAAATGTGTAAGGCTGTCTGGACCGCATCCTCGGATTGTAAGGGGTCAGTGTTTACCTCCTCGTCCGCCATTATCTGCTATTTAGAAGTTAAATAGTAGATGTAAATGTTTAGGTGGTAAAATAAACCAGAAAATCTCTTTTTCCTGATAAGTTTTACTCTTATTTAGTGAATTATCAATTAAACGTGCGTTATCTTCTAGCAAAATGAGTAAACTATTCAACTCTGTGAATATTTGTAACTGTATCTTATTTAAAAGTTTCTAAATTTTTATTATGTACCTGTTTCTCAAGGATTTATCAGTGAATAAAAATTTGTTTGGTAAAAGCCCTTTGCATAAATACCTTCATAACTTTTAAAACGCAAGATAACAGTGTTTATTCAGCTTTGAGGAAGTTTTTAACTCAAAAGTTGCCTTACAGAAAAATAAAACGTTTAATTTCACTCTTTACCTAAAAACGAAGTGAAAACCTGTGATCCCACGTCTTCTCCACAAGATGTCAGCAGATCCTCAACAATTTTAACTCAGACACTGTTTGTGTCGTCCACTAGGGGTGCTATAACTTCCTGTGGCGTCCGGTCGTTAGCTTGTTAGCTAAAATTAGCATCGGCTTGCTTCGGTGAAAACCAACACTTCTGAACGGATTTTTTACACAAACGTGGCAAAATTTTTTCAATCAGACCTTATATCATGAAACATGAGTTTTGTGGAACAAAATTGCAGCTGTATTTAGCGAATTTAAGCACGGTAAAGCTCATTTCCGACTTGGGGGAAGTGACGTGACACGTCATCCATCCGGTCGTTAGCTTGTTAGCTTAAAATTTAGCATCGCTAGCGTAGTTCAAAAGCATCATTTTATGACGGTCTTTAAACTCAAACGTGGCGAACTTTCAGCGAATATGCTTCGAAGAATGTAAACAGCGTTTCAGAACACAGCTTTAATGCGCTTTCCAGCGTTAAAAAGCAGATTTTATTCCCTATGAAAACGAGTCTTCATTTCCGGGTGACGTGATTGACACTTCCCTCATCCAATCAGAACGTTACACACGGTCTTTCTCAACCAATGACGCAGCGTAGGGGTGAGGGGAGGTGACGTCAGTCAACCTTTCTCAGCAAATCAGAGCTGCCCAAAGCAGCAAACAACCAACCACGAAGCGTTAGCAACCATGTTAATTTAGCTTGAAACTCTTTCATCACTTATCGTCTTTTAAACCATCAAAATGCACTTTCTCTGCTAAAAATGTAACGAATCAACCCCTGAGCTGCCCGGAGTCCGCTACTCCGGTCTCAAAACGTCTTTCTAGCTATTTAACAACTCGTTCGAACTGTTCCAGAACCGAGTCAGAACCACAGAACCGAACCGGACCAGAACAGCGTCTGGAACACAGTTTAAACAGAATAAAGCGTTTCCACAGCTCAAAGCCAGCTTATGTTACACATACAGACGTACAATTCAGCTTTATAAAGACTCAATGACACAAATTCAGCTTTTAAAACATTGCCAGCGTAACACAAGCGCGCAGCTCCAATTGCGCTGCGTAAAGACGCACGGTTTTTCAGCACAGCTGATAAACTGTTATTGTACAACCTTGCCAACATGAAAATCAATGTGTACACGGTTACAGTCCATTTAGGAGCGCGTAACGGGCCACCAGTTTGTAGAATGAACAGATGCTGGGATATATTCATCATTTAACGCGGGTTCCTCATTTTTCTGGACTGAATAAAACGTGCATTGAATTTAAGGAAATGCAAAGTGAGACGTCATTTATATTTGACCCATCAAAATGAATGCGGTCATTTATTTACAGAATCAAATTTAACATCAAACATTTACATTAATTTGGCAAATTATGAAAATAACAATATAAGCAATCAATCAGGAAAAATCATACGGCCATGATTTTTCCGTTGCTGCACCACAGACATTTATAAAACTGTACAACTATGATCTTTTACCCACACGGATGTGAATAAGCACTTTACACAGACATTTCTAAATATCTGGGAGAATTTCTACTTGATAGAAAGTTAAAGATGAAAGAAGTTAAAGGGAGTAAGATTGAATGGGAAGGGAGGAATGTTCACCAGAACCGACACTCTCCATCAGAAGCCCAGCTCTCCTTCGGTACGCTTGGTAGGAAACTTGATCCATTACCTTTCTGAAGATTTATCAGCAGATATGGAATTCCGTTAACGCTACCTGTCCAGCGTCTCCTGATGGGGCTGTAGCTCGTCAGAAGTAGTGGCTAGTGAAAGTTATAATCCCATGGAACTCGGAAGAGCCTTTTGTCATGTCAAGATCATCCCGTCTCTAACAGAACTTGAGCAGAACCAGCAGAAAACTCTCCAGCACTCCAGCAACTTCAGAACTCCAGAACTCTAGAAGTCTGACAACTCTCCAACTCTGTGTCTCCGTAACTCTGTGTAGACCAGGAAGTACTGACATTTTAAAGACTCTTTCCCGGTTCACTTTTTGGGATTTTTCATTGGTCAGAAACGACCAGACGGGGTGGGTTTTGTGACGTAAGAGGTTAGAGACAGCGAGAATTGTTATGGGACAGCTCAGAAATGTTCTCACAGACCGAGAGGGTTTTGTTTGGGCGTGTTTCAGGAAACAGGTGCAAAACATCTCTACTTACGTCTGAGAGGATTCTAAAACATGACAGTTTTAACATAACAACTTGTTTTTCGTTTGACTGTAACCTTGTAAACGCACACACTTGCTCATTCAAAAGCAGAAATCAGAAAATGCATAAACTCTGCAACAGCTTTTAACATGAGAATAAAAATCATTACTCAGTTAATAAAATTGATTAGTTCACTGCAACATCTAAAATGGTTTGAACTAAGACACTTTGATTATCAACATTTGTAAGATAGTAATGATAATAAAAAGAGAGTGTTCTTTTCACTTGAATCTTCAAGAAAGAAAGTCTCAGGATGGGTGAACCTGTATTTATGGATTCAAATACATGAAATGACAGCTTCTGTCCCACAAGGTTCTAAAGGTCAAGAGTTTTGACCTTAGACTTAGTTTCGACGTAGGCCTAGTCCACTACAGTGGGGAGACTGATTCCAGCATCTTCTGTGCAGCCTTCACCACTCTCTGCAAAGCTTTTCTTTCTGCAGCTGTGCAGCCTCCATGCCACACGTTGATGCTGGAGCACAGGATGCTCTCCACTGCACACCTGGAGAAGGAGGTGAGGACTGAGCTTCCCAGACCAGCTCGTCTCAGCCGCCTGAGGAAGTAGAGAGTAGAGTCTCTGATGAGCTTTCTTGATCAGACTGGTGGTGTTGTTGCTCCAGCTGAGGTTGTTGTTCAGGTGCACACCCAAGTACTTGTAGCTGGAGACCACTTCCACTGCAGATCCTCTTATGCTCAAGGTGGTGTAGGTCACAATCATCTCCTTTGTCTTCTTCACATTGATGTGAAAGTTATTCTCTTTGCACCAGCTCTCCAGGTGTTCCACCTCCTGCCTGTAGCTGGACTCATCATTGTTTGTGATGCATCCCACCACCGCTGTATCATCTGCAAACTTTACAATGTGACAGCCTGGATGAGTAGCTGCATAATCATATGTGAGCAGAGTAAACAGGAGGGGGCTCAACACACATCACTGAGGAGAGCCAGTGCTGAGGGTTATGGTGGAGGAGGAGAAGTTGTGGATCCTCACCAACTGTGGTCTGTTTGTTAAGAAGTCTAGTACCCAGTTGCAAATGGAGGGGCTTAGTCCTAGTGTGAATAGTTTGTCCATCAGGGTTTTGGGGATCATGGTGTTGAAGGCGGATGTGAAGTCCACAAAGTGCATATGGACGTAAGAGTCTTTTTGCTCCAGGTGGTTAAGCGCAATGTGGACCACAGAAGAGATGGCATCCTCTGTTGATCG
Organism: Nematolebias whitei; assembly: GCF_014905685.2. Taxonomy (NCBI): domain Eukaryota; kingdom Metazoa; phylum Chordata; class Actinopteri; order Cyprinodontiformes; family Rivulidae; genus Nematolebias; species Nematolebias whitei. The sequence goes on from NC_056509.1 coordinate 5,557,609, forward strand.
GTTCTCACGGTATAGATACTGATGAGGGTCCTCGTTGATGTTAATGGCTTTTTTGATGTGAGTCATGACCAGTTTTTCGAAGCATTTAGCAACTATCGGGGTGAGGGCCACTGGCCGATAGTCATTCAGACCAGTCACTGTAGAGCTTTTTGGGACTGGGATGATGGTGGCAGTCTTCAGGCAGGTGGGAACTGTCTCCAGGGTAAGTGAGGTGTTAAAGATGTCTGCCAGCACCTCACAGAGCTGATCAGCACATTCCTTCAACACTTTTCTGGGGATGTTGTCTGAGCCGGTTGCCTTGTGCAGATTAATCCTCCTGAAGGTACTCCTTACTTCTGCTGAGGTCACGCTG
>NC_056509.1:5558060-5559954 GCF_014905685.2 Nematolebias whitei
CTCCTTCCTTTATAATCTGTTATGCACTTAATGCCCCTCCACATGCTCCGAGGGTCTTGTGAGATGAATTGACCCTCGATCCTCTGTACACATGTGGCCTTGGCCTTCTTAATACCAGCAACCAGCTCTTTCCTTGTCCCACTCAGCTCCTCTGAGCTTCCAGACCTGAAGGCAGTGTTCCTGGCTTCTAGCAGGGTGTGCACCCTGTCCACTGTGTGTCCACTGTGTCTTGGGAGGGATAAGATATTGCAAATAATTCACTGTAATCCAAGAATACCAATCTATACACGCTAGTGGTGGTGGTGGTGGGGAGGGGGTCCTCCCCCAGAAAATTTTGAATAAATAAGATGACATTTCCTACATTCTGGTGTTTGTTTGTTTGTTTTAATCAAAGTCATTTTATTGATTTTTGATCTTTTGAACATACAAACAAAAAGGAGAACACAAAGAACAATAAACCCTCCCACACCGGATCAGTTACACACACACACACACACACACACTCAATCACAAGGCAGATCTGAAGAAAGAGTCATCGGAGCGTGACCAGTGCTGAAGTTTTACCAAATCCTCCAGTGAAAGGCTCAGGTTCAGAGGCTTTGTTATGCCCTGCTCGTCCCCAAGATGCCTGACGGATGTTTGCTTTCTGACAGGCCACCTCACATTTCCATCCTCAGAATATGCCACCACCAGATGTCCAGCACTACTGGAATTCACTGTGACCTTACACACAGGCTGTGTGACACACTGATGACTCAATAAATCAGATCCGCCAATCCTGAATTCAACTAGCCTCAGACTGAGATTTAAAAAATGATAAAGGAACTGTACTTATAAATATAGTGCTTTTCTATATAATCAAGATACACAAAGTGCTTCACAACACAATCTGTGAACTTATTTATCTCCACACACACATACAGCACTCTACTACACCTCTACAAAGATAATCTGTATCTACAGTACAGAGACTAATCAGAGCTTTATGCCCCTTTTCCACTGTCACAGTGTGGATCAGGTCAGTTTGGGTCAGTTCGGGTCAGTTCAGATCGGCTCGTGTGTCATTGTGTTTCCATTTACACTTCTGGTCCGGCTCTGTAGGCGGGGACCAGAATCCAGCTCGTCTTACCACCTGGTGGCGGTAGTGATCCCTTAAGCTACTTACTAGCCACCACTAAACGTATTAGAAGAAGAACACCCTGAAGGTTTTGTCACACGATGTTGTGGAGGAGATGTCATGCTCTAATGGAGTACCTCATGAGCTGTAACTTATAAACCTGATTCATAATCCTACCTTACTGCTTTCCCTGCCTGCTTTAAATCCATGTGTTTTCTATTTTAATATAGATTTTTAGTATTTACAGATGTGCACAAGGTTCATGTTAAAATTGCAAAACATCACACTGTGCTGTAATCTTTGAAACTGCTTTTACAATAAGATACAGACTTGAAAACAATTAGGTTAAATTTGTTCTTAAATTTTAAAGGTTTGTTTTTCATTAAATTTAAAAACATAAATGCATTACTTAATAATCTAAAAAAGTTAAATCTGGTCCTCTGGACATAAAAAAACAAACATTTATTGTTTATTTGTTTATATGCTTATTTATTCTAAAATTTATTGTTTGTTTTGTTTTTTAAATGTCCAGAGGACCAGACTTAACTTTTTAGATTTTTCTACCTGGATTATTGAGCAGCATCAGGATATTACTTAATAAATAGTCAGTTGGTCTGTGAACACCATGGGGTCCTAGAAGAGTTGAGGAGGAGGCTGTTGATGTCTGTGCCTCCCTGGTGAAGATGCTGCTCCCATGACTCGGAAGCAGAAGATGGATGGATGGATGGATGGATGGATGGATGGATGGATGGATGGATGGATGGATGGATGGATGGA
>NC_056509.1:5559964-5560247 GCF_014905685.2 Nematolebias whitei
TGGATGGATGGATGGATGGATGGATGGATGGATGGATGGATGGATGGCGAAGGAGGAGACCATCAAACAGCAGGAGTGGTCAGTTCAGGTGAACTCCTGCCTGTTTGCTTCAGATCAGCTGTTCAAATCTCTGCAGGTTCAAATAAAAGGTGCACCAGGACTTTCAGCTGAATCTCTCGGGCCACAGTTGTACGGACGATAAACGATAACTGCTAAATGATAACTGATGACTGATAATTGATAACTGATAACTGATGACAGATAACAGATAACTGATCATTGA
>NC_056509.1:5560257-5560485 GCF_014905685.2 Nematolebias whitei
GATCATTGATAACTGATAACTTATGACAGATAACAGATAACTGATCATTGATAACGGATAACAGATAACTGATCATTGATTACTGATAACTGATAACTGATAACTGATGACAGATAACAGATCAGTGATAACTGATCATTGATAACTGATCAGTGATAAATGATAACAGATAACAGATCAGTGATAACTGATCATTGATAACTGATAACTGATCAGTGATAACTGATA
>NC_056509.1:5560495-5564621 GCF_014905685.2 Nematolebias whitei
TGATAACTGATAACAGATAACTGATAACAGATAACAGATAACTGATAACAGATAACTGATAACAGATAACTGATCAGTGATCACTGATAACTGTCCTTTTTTCTGAATTTTTGACTGTTTTTGTCTCACTTCATCCTAGAACCAAAACATTTATAACATAATAACAGTTGAGCAGATTCTGGTAATCTTTTCTTAGGATTCATTAAAGATCAAATGCAGTTGGAAATTCTTCTCAACTTCCAGTATGAATTTAAACAAACACTATATGAACTTAACATTGTAAAATTTGTTTATGACATTTAATGTTCAAGGACACCACTTAAGAAAAAAATTGTTTAATAGGAAAAGTAAGAAGTGAAAGATGTAGAAAAATAAAACATACTGCCTCCAACTAATGATTGTGTATCTGTGTGTCCCTCGTCTCACGGGCTTCATCCAGAAGAAGACACAAGTGTTGTTCCTGCTGTGTCCGCTTCAGTTCTTCATGTTCATTCAGTGATGAAATAAGACTTTTCTTTACTGGACTCTTTTCTCTTTCTCTTCACTAGAAAGAAGAAACAGGTGGTTAATTCAAGCTACATGCTGTTTTTGAATAAATGCATAAAACAAAGAAAGGTGCAGCTAACAGCTATAATAGATATATTAATAATAATAAACTGATAAAATAGGAAAATAAAAAAACACTGATTTAAAAAAATGAAAATAATATAATAATAAGCAGTGGATATATGAATCAGAAAGTATTATACAGATACAGATATTCTTTATTGTCATTCGCACCACATGTGGTACATGTGGTGGATCAAAATTATGTTCACAGGGCCCCAGTTACATCCAACAATAAAATATAAAAGAAAAACAGTAATAAGATCTAAGATATGAACTAAGAAAAACATCAACTAAAAATATGATAAGCTCTAATATCATAAAAACATTAAACACAATACGCCAAACAGCAGCATGGACATGAGTCTGTGTGAAGAGATGAGCACGAATGAAAACAGCAACATGAAACAGATCAGCAGCAACATGAAACAGATCAGCAGCAACATGAAACATATCAGTAGTAATATGAAACATATCAGCAGCAACATGAAACAGATCAGCAGCAACATGAAACATATCAGTAGCAATATGAAACATATCAGCAGCAACATGAAACGGATCTGCAGCAACATGAAACAGATCAGCAGCAACATGAAACAGATCAGTAGCAACATGAAATGGATCAACAGCAACATGAAACAAATCAGCAGCAACATGAAACAGATCAGCAACAACGTGAAACGGATCAGGAACAACATGAAACTGATCAGTAGCAACATGAAACAGATCAGTAGCAACATGAAACAGATCAGCAGCAACATGAAACAAATCAGCAGCAGCATGAAACAGATCAGCAACAACATGAAACGGATCAGGAACAACATGAAACAGATCAGCAGCAACATGAAATGAATCAGTAGCAACAGGAACATGAAACAGATCAGCAGCAACATGATGTGATTTTTCACAGTGATTATCCTGATTATATATTCATAAGGCACAAACTGCACAAACTCAAGTTCATGTTGCTGTTTGACTTATTGTTTTGATTGTTTACTGCGATTAGTGCTTAGTGTATTATTAATAGATGTTTTTTAGTTGATATTTTTCTTAGTTCATATCTTAGATCTTATTACTGTTTTTCTTTTACATTTTATTGTTGTCTGTAACTTGGACCCTGCGTACATAATTTCATCCCACCACATGTTCAACATGTGGTGCATATTCAGTATTTATTTAACATTTTTGTTTTTTACTATAAATATAAAATAAATCAAGTCCTTATCAGCAGAAATAAAGTGATGTGGAACATGTTGCATCTGTTCTTACCAAGCACAGGCTGCAGCGTTGAGCTGCTCTGTGAGGTTCAGCTGGGCTGTGATGGAGACCTGTCAGGTGCAGACTCCGCTGATGGAACAGGGGCCGGGAGGCTTGGAGGGTTTAATGTGGAGTTTAGAGATGAACCGTCACGCGATGAAATACGTTCTGGATAAAATACAGTGAGAAACAGGAACGGAGGACAGTTAGCGTTTATGCAAATTAGCTGAGCATCGTAGCACCGATGTTGTCCTATTATGGCGTCAGCCTCTTTTGTTAGTTAAAAATATGCTCAGAACCGATGGGATGAGTAAATTAAAATAGAATAGAATAGAATAGAATAGAATAGAATAGAATAGAATAGAATAGAATAGAATAGAATAGAATAGAATAGAATAGAATAGAATAGAATTCAACTTTATTGTCATTGCACATGTCACAGGTACAAAGCAACGAAATGCAGTTTGCATCTATCCGGAAGTGCTTAGCAAGAAAAATAAATTGATATATCAGAGTCAGAGTTTCTTTATTGTCATTCGCACCTCATGTGGTGCATGTGGTGGAGCGAAATTATGTACACAAGGTCCCAGTTACATCCAACAATAAAATGTATAAGAAAAACAGTAATAACATCTAAGATATGAACTAAGAAAAACATCAACTAAATATACACTAAGCACTCATAATATAAAACATTGAACATCAGCACAAACATGAACATGAGTCTGTGAGCAGATGTGCACGCATGAACACATCAACACTGAAAGAGATCAGCAGCAAAATGAAACAGATCAGCAGCAACATGATATGGTTTTTCACAGTGATTATTCTAGTTAGAGATTCATGAGTCTAACAGCCTCAGGGTAGAAGCTGTTCCTCAGTCTAGTGGTTCTACACTTAATGCTCCTTAACCTCCTTCCTGAGGGGAGTGGGGCAAAAAGTGTGTGTGCTGGGTGAGTGGGGTACTTCATGATGCAGGTGGCCCTCTTCCTGCATCTAGAGGTGTAGATGTCTGTGATGGTGGGGAGGCTGATTCCGACAGATTTCTGTGCAGCCTTCACCACTCTCTGCAAAGCTTTTCTTTCTGCAGCTGTGCAGCCTCCGTGCCACACGTTGATGCTGGAGCACAGGATGCTCTCCACTGCACACATGTAGAAGGGGGTGAGGACTGAGCTTCCCAGACCAGCTCGCCTCAGCCGTCTGAGGAAGTAGAGTCTCTGATGAGCTTTCTTGATCAGGCTGGTGGTGTTGTTGCTCCAGCTGAGGTTGTCATTCATGTGTACACCCAAGTACTTGTAGCTGGAGACCACTTCCACCGCAGATCCTCTTATGTTCAGCGGGGTGTAGATGTTTTTGTTCCTTCTGAAGTCCATAATCATCTCCTTTGTCTTCTTCACATTGATGTGAAGGTTATTCTCTTTGCACCAGCTCTCCAGGTGTTCCACCTCTTGCCTGTAGCTGGACTCATCATTGTTTGTGATGCATCCCACCACCGCTGTATCATCTGCAAACTTTACAATGTGACAGCCTGGATGGGTAGCTGCACAATCATACGTGAGCAGAGTAAACAGGAGGGGGCTCAACACACATCCCTGAGGAGAGCCAGTGCTGAGGGTTATGGTGGAGGAGGAGAGGTTGTGGATTCTCATTAACTGTGGTCTGTTTGTTAAAAAGTCTAGTACCCAGTTGCAAATGGAGGGGCTTAGTCCTAGTGTGGATAGTTTGTCCATCAGGGTTTGGGGGATCATGGTGTTGAAGGCAGATGTGAAGTCCACAAAGAGCATACGGACGTAAGAGTTTTTCTGCTCCAGGTGGTTGAGCGCAGTGTGGACCACAGAGGAGATGGCATCCTCTGTTGATCGGTTCTCACGGTATGCATACTGATGAGGGTCCTCGTTGATGTTGATGGTTGTTTTGATGCGAGTCATGACCAGTTTTTCAAAGCATTTAGCGACTATCGGGGTGAGGGCCACTGGCCGATAGTCATTCAGACCAGTCACTGTAGAGCTTTTTGGGACTGGGATGATGGTGGCAGTCTTCAGGCAGGTAGGAACTGTCTCCAGGGTAAGTGAGGTGTTAAAGATGTCTGCCAGCACCTCACAGAGCTGATTAGCACATTCCTTCAACACTTTTCCGGGGATGTTGTCTGGGCCAGTTGCCTTGTGCGGATTAATCCTTCTGAAGGTACTCCTTACTTCTGCTGAGGTCACGCTGAGATGCTGAGATGCTCTTCATCCGGTGGTGAGGTGAGTCTGGTGCTGGG
>NC_056509.1:5564721-5571106 GCF_014905685.2 Nematolebias whitei
CGAGAGACTTCCTCAGTCTGAGGTGCTGTTTTCAGCTCAGTCTCTTAAATAACACCTTCTCAGAGTGGATCAGCCAGTTTTGCTGCTGACAACCAAAACCAGCTGCTCACATGATCAAGAAGGACCATCAGCCTAACAATGGATCATTAGCACACTGATGGCTGTTTACTACTCACAGAGGGCTGAGTGATACTAGCAATCACAGCATTGTAAGAGGGGGACAGTTGAAGACGGAGGCCTCCACCCCTGTTTAATGATGGACGATTTCTTTTCACAAAGATGGCCTCCTTTACTCCTCTCTCAAACCATCGTTCTTCTCTATCCAGGATGTGCACATCTTCATCCCTGAAAGAGTGACCGCTGGCCTGGAGATGAGTGTAGACCTCAGAGTCCTGGCCTGATGTTGATCGTCTGTGCTGGGCCATCCTTTTGGCCAGTGGCTGTTTAGTTTCCCTGATGTAAGACTGATCACAGCCCTCCTGACACCGAACAACATACACAATATTACTCTGTTTGTGCCGGGGGACTGGATCTTTGGGATGAACCAGTCTTTGCCGTAATGTATTTGGGACTCCTCAGCATGAAAACGACATTGAAGAGGCTCGTAAGCACGGACCAGTAGAATGCACCCTAATATGGCCATTTTGGGCCTTGCTCAAAGGCCCAGAGTGGAGCAAATGAGGGTCAAGGCAAGTGTGGGTGCTTCACCAATCCCACCCACATTTTGATGTTGTCGGTACTGGGAGTGGAACCACCGAACTTCCGATCACAGGCCAACCTTCTCTAACCTCTGCGTTACTATCCACTTAGAGGTACTGCTGGGATTTGAACCCAGGATTGACTGTTTCCTGTTATTGTTGTTATAAAACACACACACACACAAACACTCATAGATTAATGAATTAAATGCAACATTTGCTGAATTTGTTTGTGCTGTTAATATATTCTAGTTTCTTGACCGTAACAACATTTCATACCACAAGATCAGATGGTAGTTTAAATTATAAAGTGAACTAACACAGGAAAAATATCAGATCTGAGCAAAACATCTAAATCCAACCTTAAGACCTGCAGTGTGAATGTAGACTGTATCCCAATGTTGGACTGGCGACCTGCCCAGACTGTGCCCTGCCTCTTGCCCAATGACTGCTGGAGATAAGCACCAGCTCACTTCAACTCACCTTCAACCCTGCATACAAAAGTGAGTAAAGTGGATGGATGGATGGATGGAGCTAGTCAAATAAACAGTATATTGTTTTTTGTGGTAAGTTTAGAAACAGTGGGTTTTACAATGTAACAACACTTTTGTTAGTTTTGGTATAAAAGGATCCCCATGTTGTGTGAAAATACAAAACCTATCTTGGTGGTGTTGGAGTACGCATGTGTGGCCAAACATGTGAACACAATGTCAACACTCTCCATCATTTCTTTGTGTAGGCAACACTTTTAAAATGTCATTAATCAACATGTTGGCCCAGACACGCACCTATGCTGCCACAGATCAGAATGTTCTGCTTTACTGAAAATGTCTCACCTGATCTACAGAACGAAAAGAGAAGAGAAATCATTTCTCTGTAAAAATACTCAAAGAAAAGTACTGTTGGAATCTTTCCTTAGAATTAATCAATGTTGTTCATTATGATCATTATATGATCAGGAAGCTTTGTGTGTGTGTGTGGGGGGGGGGGGGGGGGGTCGGTACGTTCAGCTGCAGTATGCAGGGTTGCTCTCTCCTTGTGTTGCCTTTCGGTGTACAGTTGGATGTTGGCTGCAGATGTGACATGCTGCCACGCTGCATGCGGTGCTACTGGCGATGGAGGTGGGTGTGCAGTGCCAGGGGCGTCACTCTGACAAACAGAGCAGATGCCTTCCACTAACAAACAACACGGCAGGGTTCTGCTGGGCCTCTCTGTCAACTCTCTGCCTCTCCATCGATTCAAACTGCTGAGATGAGCAGCTACTGCACAAACCTTCATGTCCTTCCTGCTTGCTGCCACAGCCAACGCTCGACCAAACCCAGCGGGTCCCTGGGCCTGCTGTCAGCTGCAGCCTCCTGGAGTTGGGCTGCTTTGTGTTTTTGGGTTACTAGTTTCTGGCACAGCGCTGAAGTCAATATGCTGCTAGTGTTCAGCCACACAAAGGAACTATTGTCAGAAGATTATGCAGACATTACAGTTAAGCTGTTTATGAAGGGACATGGAATGGGGATGGAGGGTGCGTGTAATCTTAAATGACTGCAGAGAAAAATTCCTGATTTCACTGATTTGAATTATAAAGACATGTCTGCTTTAATAAAAACTTGCATTTGGTTTACTGTATTCTGGACGTGAAGGTGGAGCAAATATATTTTTGCTTGCATCTGTTCATTGGACTTTACTGTTAGCAAAACTTTTATTAATCACTGAACACATATTAATGAATTTCTTAGAAAGTAATCAGTGGGTTGACATCTATGACTCATTCACTTCTGGACTAGCTACAATGAAAAATTATATTATACTTCTCTCTCTTTCTCTGTCTGTCTAGTAAAACATAGGGCATGAATCTCTCTTTTTAAGGAACTTTATACTATCTCCCAGTTTTTATACATTTTAAAACATTAAATTATATATATATATATATATTGTATATATCCATATATATGTGGTGTATATCATTTTTTTTAAACCCATAGAGATCCAAACACTTTTTGCATCATTATGCAACATCACTAAAAAATAAAAATAAAATACATCATCCAATACACTAGCCGTCCATATGAGCAAATGAAAAATCCTTAAATAATTTAAAAATAAAATAACAACCCGGCTGTTTTTTGCTTAAAAAATTTACAAAAACCGACAGATCAATAATATTTGGCTTATCAGAAGCCCATAAAGGAAAAACTCTCTTTCTGTTGAAAAGTAAGACATCAAAACAACAGAATTTCAAACTAACTGAAGCAAAAAACACTTTAAATGCAGAATCCAACATTTTTCAGTCAGGTCATCTGGACAGTTTCTTTTTTTTTTTTGTGCTGAAACGTTTCGCCTTTGATCCGGAAGGCTTCATCAGTCAAGGAAACACAATAAAACTGATTCTTCCCCCAACAGCTTACTCCAAAGTGGAACAAACCAGTTCTGCTTGTGATAAGATGGTCTCTTTGGTACGCCCCCTCCTCCTTTGCCGACCCTCTTCCTTGTTGACAGTCTTGTCAAACTGGTTGAAAACAACAAAATCCATGCTCAATAATCCAACATTTTTTAGTCAGGTTGTTGTTTTCAACCAGTTTGACACGACTGTCAACAAGGAAGAGGGCCGGCAATGGAGGAGGGGGCGTACCAAAGAGACCATGTTAGCACCAACTTAACTGGTTTGTTCCACTTTTGGAGTAAGCTGTTAGGGAAAGAATCAGTTTTGTTGTGTTTCCTTGACTGATGAAGCCTTCTGGATCAAAGGCGAAACGTTTCAGCACAAAAAAAAAGAAACTGTCCAGATGACCTGACTGAAAAATGTTGAATTGTATACCTGGATTGTTGAGCATGGACTTTGTTGTTTAAATGCAGAAGTGACCAAATCTGCATAAAATAAGAATTTGTAGAAAAAACCTGTGTTGTTCCTTCTGCTTATTATATCTGTATCCCATTCATCCCACTACTATACATAGTTCCCACCAGGGGCAGACTGGGACAATAATCCAGGCTGGGATTTTGATACCGTTCCAGGCCACCACCATCCAATTAACGCAAACCATGAAGACTTGATTTAAGTTGAGCGCACTTTGAATGCATGGAGGCGATTCTAGGATATGACTTTTAGGGGCATTTAGCCCTCTGGGCTGACAATGGCTCTTGGCTTGAACAACGCAGTGGCACTTATGCCCTTTTTCCACTGTCACAGTGTGGATCAGGTCAGTTCGGGTCAGCTCAGATCGGCTCGTGTCATTGTGTTTCCATTTACACTTGTGGACCGGCTCTGTAGGCGGGGACCAGAATCCAACTCGTCTTACCACCTGGTGGCGTTAGTGCTCCCTTAAGTTATTTTCTAGCCACCACTAAACGTATTAGAAGAAGAACACCCTGAAGACTTTGTCACAGGATGTTGTGGAAGAGATGTCCTGCTCTAATGGAGTACCTCATGAGCTGTAACTTATAAACCTGATTCATAATCCTACCTTACTGCCTTCCCTGCCTGCTTTAAACCCATGTGTTTTACATTTTAGTATAGATTTTTACAGTAAAGATGTATTAAAAATATCTTCACTTTTATTATTTGCAGATATGCACAAGGTTCATGTTAAAATAGCAAAACATCACACTGTGCTGTAATCTTTGAAACTGCTTTTACAATAAGATACAGACTTGAAAACAATTAGGTTAAATTTGTTCTTAAATTTTAAAGGTTTGTCTTTCATTCAATTTAAAAACATAAAAGTATTACTTATTAAATAGTCAGTTGGTCTGCAGACGCCTTCGGGTCCTCCTAGAAGAGTTGAAGAGGTGGCTGTTGATGTCTGTGCCTCCCTGGTAAAGCTGCTGCCCCCACGACCCGGAAGCAGACGATGATGGATGGATGATGGGTGGATGATGGATGGATGGTGAAGGAGGAGACCATCAAACAGCAGGAGTGGTCAGTTCAGGTGAACTCCTGCCTGTTTGCTTCAAATCAGCTGTTCAAATCTCTGCAGGTTCAAATAAAAGGTGCACCAGGACTTTCAGCTGAATCTCTCAGGGGCCACAGTTGTACGGCCGATAACAGATCACTGATAACTGATCATTGATAACTGATCATTGATAACTGATCATTGATAACTGATAACAGATCACTGATAACTGATCATTGATAACTGATCATTGATAACTGATAACAGATCACTGATAACAGATCATTGATAACTGATAACTAGGGGTTGAACGAGTATATAATTTTTAAACTCGACATTAACATAATAAAACCCGAGTAGAACTCGAGTATTTGATGACGTCATAGATCTCAAGATACAAAAATAAATAAATAAATAAAACTGCAAAAAAAGGTAATTATTTACAAGAAAAAGACCAACAAAACATTGGGAGCGTATATTATCCTCCTACCATTTATCATACTGCAAATAAGTCACAGGGAAAACTAAACTATTAGTTATTATTATTAAACTGCAAACATGAAGAAACGTGCAGCACGTCAGAAACGAGACTTAAACCGAAACTGGTTCTGGTTCGGTGGATTGGACTCGGTGTTCCACCATACTCTGTGACCTGCAACAGAGCAACACCGCCCCCTACGGTCATACAGTGGTCACATAATATGACGTCACTACGGATACCCGACTTTACATTTTTAACATTGATAGATGTCCTAGCAATTGATGTGTAGATTACTCGAGTACTCTGTTAATGCCCTACTAATAACTGATAACTGATCACAGATAAATGATAACTAATAACTGATAACTGATCACTGATAAATGATAACTGATAACAGACAACTGTCTTTTCTGAATTTTTGACTGTTTTTGTCTCACTTCATCCTAGAACCAAAAAATGTATAACTTATTAACAGTTGAGCAGATTCTGGTAATTTTTTCTTAGGTTTCATTAAAAGTCAAATGCAATTGGAAAATTTGGTTAAAATTTGTCCTTAAAGGTTAAAGGTTTGTGTTTCATTAAATTTAATCACAAAAGTACTACATATTAATTACTATACATTTATCTATCTAAATACAGATACATAATATACATATTTTTTTAATTGCTAACCATCTTTAAAATACAATCAGTCAAAATTTAAATGTTTTGATTGAAGTACAGTGAAGAAAAAAGTACAGTGATGAACTTTTAAGCAATTATTTGTCTGATTTTACCCTGGAAAAAAAAAAAAAAATTTATAACAAGTGAGCAGATTCTAGAAATCTTTTTCTTACGATTCATTAAAGATCAAATGAAAATGGAAATTTTTCATAACTTCCAAGATGGATTTAAACAAACACTATATGCACTTAACCAGTGGTGGAGAAAGTACTCAAACACTGTACTTAACATTGTAATTCATTCATTCAACCTTTATTTAGACAGGTAAATCCCATTGAGCCTCAAGGACTCATTTACAAGAGAGACCTGATTTCAACAAAGAATGATGACAACAATGGACAACAGCAACAACAATAGACAGTTATAAAAAGGCATACAGATTTTATTTTATTTTTTACGAAAAGGATGGCTAAAACAAGAAAAGTAACAAAAAACAGATAGATTCTAAGGCGAATGTAGAAAACTAAAAACAGGAACATGTCTGCACTGGTCCCTGCCAGGAGTCCAACAGACTCTTAAAGTCATTTAGAGAGGTCAAAGGTCGAGAGCTTCAAATCTTTTTGTAAGATATTCCAGGAAACAGGAGCGGAGTAGAAGGC
>NC_056509.1:5571206-5575196 GCF_014905685.2 Nematolebias whitei
ACTGTATATATACTCTATATTTTTTTTTCTTTTTTTTAGACTTTTAAACAAAAATCTAAAATCTAACAAAACCTTTAGGTCTCCATACAGAAAAATCATGACAAGCTCTGCTGATCATGGTTAAACATTTTTGAATATCTGACTCAGTTTTCACATGGCAAGTGTTTTAGGCTTTTTAAAGTTTTATTAAGTCTGCATCTAACTGTGTTTGTTTTCAGAAACGACAGATGTAGGTGGTGACCATATTGGATCAAATATTACACTACACACATCAAGACATACACACACATTTTTTCCAACATCAAAATTATAGTTCCAGTGGTATTTTTAGCACCCAGCAACATTTTTTAGTAATGTTCATTTTTTTAAATACAGATATATTTTCATACTGATTTAAATGACAAAATAAAATATTTTGTTCCTTTTGGTATTTTTACAATAACAGTAACCTGCGCTTGGTTCCTGAGAAACAGAAAAGTTCATTATTTGATTTTTATTTTAAATAAAATATGTCTAAAACATCCAAAAAGATTTACCTATATCAAAATTTATTTATTACAAATCTCAATCACAAAAAGTTATAAAAACATCACCAAAAACAACAGAAAATATTAGATTTAAAAATATCTGGAATGTGGACCAGGACTTGGACATTGTGAAGTTTAAAGAGGTCTTTAAATAGGACAAGGCCTATTAGCTTTTTCTTGGCAAGCATGATTGACTGCAGCTGGTGGTTTCTCTAAAAAAAACATTGTTTGACACTAATTATTGTATTGACTTGACCAATATTAATTAGTTCCACCCTCAGAAGAAAATTAATTTGTTAGGGTGTTCAGAAACAATCAGGAACCACCAAAACTCAGAACGATTGGAAACTGCTGGAACACTAGTTCACAGTAAAACCATTTTTAGATTATTAAAAGAGCAGGTGTCGATCAAAGCTGTCCACAAATCAAACTGTGTTCTGAAGGTCAGACAAGACAAAGATTGTTCTATTTGGCCACAACGCCAAAAAGCACGTTTGGAGTCAGTGTGAGGCTTGTCAGCCCAAGACCACTGGTTATATATAAAATGTGCTTGGAACATCGCATAAAGTGAACGGAATAATGCCAGTCGAGGACTACCTCCCAGTTTGTCCAACTTACCTTTAAATGAACAGCTAGACCGTTGAGATGGACACAGCTGGGCACTGGAACAGAGCAATGGTTCAAAACACAATTCAGAACTGGTTTCTGAGTTAGGTTTTTGGAACGGTCACCCCAAACAAAGCCCAGACCGCATTTAAGAACTATAATTAAATACTGGGTCATGTCAAGAAATGAACCAGTTCAACAAGCAGCATGCAGATGACCCCCATCACTGAGGGATTTGAACAGTACATGTTTGTAGTTTGGAGTCAAGTGTTTCTCTGGACTGGAATTGAACAGTCAGTGAATGTAAGTAAACCTTAATGTTTTTGATACAACATATTCAAATAGGTAGGAATGACACTGTGGAGAAGAACAAAGGCAGTTTATTTTATTATTTTACTTGTCCGAGGCAGCACAGTGATGGATCCTGGTGAGTGGAGGGAGTAACTTTATCCACCACCAGGTGCAATGGTGGAGCCAGAGGGTAAAATTTGTCAAATTTGTTTAGGAAATTTAATGTTCAAGGACACCACGTAAGAAAAAAAAAGTTTAATAGGAAAAGTAAGAAGTGAAAAATGTACAAAAATAAAAACTACTGCGTCCAACTAATGATTGTGTATCTGTGTGTCCCTTGTCTCACGGGCTTCATCCAGAAGAAGACACAAGTGTTGTTCCTGCTGTGTCCGCTTCAGTTCTTCATGTTCATTCAGTGATGAAATAAGACTTTTCTTTACTGGACTCTTTTCTCTTTCTCTTCACTAGAAAGAAGAAACAGGTGGTTAATTCAAGCTACATACTGTTTTTGAATAAATGCATAAAGCAAAGAAAGGTGCTGCTAACAGCTATAATAGATAGATTAATAATAATAAACTGTTAAATAAGAAAATGAAAAATAAATTGATTTAAAAATAATGAAAATATAACAATGGATATATGAATGAGAAAGTATTATACAGATACAGATATTCTTTATTGTCATTCGCACCACATGTGGTACAGGTGGTGGATCAAAATTATGTTCACAGGGTCCCAGTTGCATCCAACAATAAAATGTAAATGAAAAACAGTAATAACATCTAAGATATGAACTAAGAAAAACATCAACTAAAAATATTCTAAGCACTAATAGCATAAAAACAATAAACACAATACGCCGAACAGCAGCACAGACATGAGTCTGTGTGAACAGATGAGCACGAATGAACACAGCATCATGAAACTGATCAGCAGCAACATAAAACAGATCAGTAGCAACATGAAACAGATCAGCAGCAACATGAAACAGATCAGCAGCAACATGAAACAGATCAGCAGCAATATGAAACAGATCAGCAGCAACATTATGTGATTATCCTGGTTAGATATTCATGAGGCTGCACAAACTCAAGTTCATGTTGCTCTTTGACGTATTGTTTTGATTGTTTACTGCGATTAGTGCTTAGTGTTTTATTAGTTAATGTTTTTAGTTGATATTTTTCTTAGTTCATATCTTAGATCTTATTACTGTTTTTCTTTTACATTTTATTGTTGGTTGTAACTGGGACCCTGTGTACATAATTTCATCCCACCACATGTTCACCTCGTGGTGCATATTCAGTATTTATTCAACATTTTATTTTTTTACTTTAAAAATAAAATAAATCAAGTCCTTTTCTGCACAAATAAAGTGATGTGGAACATGTTGCATCTGTTCTTACCGAGCACAGAAGCTGCAGCGTTGTGCTGCTCTGTGAGGTGCAGCTGGGCTGTGATGGAGCTCTGTCAGGTGCAGACTCCGCTGATGGAACAGGGGCAGGAGCCGGGAGGCTTGGAGGGTTTAATGTGGAGTTTAGAGATGAACCGTCACGCGCTGAAATACGTTCTGGATAAAATACAGTGAGAAACGGGAACAGAGGACAGTTAGTGTTGATGCAAACTGGGGGTCCTTCTTCAGAAAATTTTGAATAAAGTAGATGCCAATGTAGATGCCAATTCCTGCATTCTAGTGTATTTTAACAGGTTTACAAACATCTATGTATACCCACATATGTAAACATGTGCTTCATTAACTATTTTAAAGATCATGGAACAACAAAAAGTAATGCTAAGCTAGCGGTGCACAATACAGACACGCCAGCTTACTACATAGATAGACATAGATACTACAGAAACAGCATTCCGCTTTACATTAGTAAACGCTTTGTACAAATCAGTTTAGTGTTAACTGATCACATCAAACAAAGACTAAACTTATGCAACCAGAAGTTACAACATATCAACATTTAAAACACACAAAACTAAGCACAACTAGCTTTAAGCATTAACCTTTAATTTAACCATTACGCGTACAATGTAATTATGCCAAAAATTTGAGGATTTACTTTATTTATTTATTTATTTATTTACCTTACAGACAAACGTGGTACTTCTAGTTTTTCCTCTGTTGTATTCAGCTCCTCTGTTACTTCACCAATTCCTCTTGTTAAGGGTGGACACTTTTCTCCTCCTCTCCCTCCTTCAGAGCTGCTCTCTACATATCTTCCAAACCATAATTTTTGCTATGGATCTGGTCAGCTGGTCTCTCAACGCAATTGATAAAATTTTCTTGACCAGAAGACAAGCTTTAGGCAAGCCAACTTCTGATGATTTTTCACGAAATTTCTCTGACCACCAAGTGTTTGCATTGCATAACCCTGACAATATTATCAGAGGAAAAGGGGGTGGAGCACTTGCAGGTAAGGGGAGTTTTACTTCAGGAAAAATTGAGATTGCCGATTAATCAGTTGCTGACAAGCCTGATGGAATCAGGCCCATAGTGACTAATTGGGAGGACTGGGACTTTTCTCCTTGGGCTGGTCTGATGCGAGGCCAGCGCTCCCTG
>NC_056509.1:5575296-5584283 GCF_014905685.2 Nematolebias whitei
ATTTACAGTGCGGATGTGGTCTTGGCTGTGGGAGGAAAAAAGGAGACAAGATGAGTGTCTTGATATGGATGGTCTTTGATAACTGAGATGATGTTAAGTGGTTTTTCTTACGGTCGAATGTGGTTGCAGATGGCGTTGGAGTGGTGTGAACAGAGAGTTCAGAATCCAGAGATGGCAGGGAATCCAGCAGGTGAGTAGTGATTGATGATGCAGTCTTGGTTGAAGGATCCAGAATGTAGTTTCTTAATATGGTTCGGTGTGCAGGATTGGCGACCAGACGCAGCCACGAGGAGACCAGACAGGAGGGCGAACGGGAAACTGAACTGACGGGCAGAAAGGCAACAGTTTAGTATAAACTTGAGTGTTCAAGTTTAGGTTTGGCTGGCTGTCACAATATTACCAAAGGCAATAAATGTTTGAGCATCGGCTGAACGTCTGGTTGCGGCTTAAGTAGAGCAGGAGGTGAAGGTGCAGCTAATCAGCCAATTAGTTGGAGAGAGCGAGATGGTTAAAGGAGAAGGCAGAGAATCCTACAATGCCCCCTCCTCAAACATCGCCTCCAGGCGATTTCTTCTTGTCTGGGTGATCCCTGAAAAAAGTGGTGATTAGGGAGGAGTCCAGAATGAAGGATCGAGGAACCCATGATCGCTCCTCAGGCCCATAGCCTTCCCAGTCCACAAGGTACTGAAGGTTCCGACCCCTACGACGAACATCCAGCAGGCGTCTAACAGAATAAACAGGGTTGTTGTTGATGAGCCGGGGGGGTGGAGGGAGGTTGGCAGGTGGGTTGAGTGGGCTGATGGAGACGGGCTTAATTTGGGAGACATGAAAAGTGGGATGTATTCTCAGGGTGGGAGGTAGTTGGAGACGGACAGCTGCAGGGTTGATGATTCTGATTATGGGGAAGGGGCCGATGAACCTGGGGGCTAGTTTTCTGGGTGTGTCTTTTAATTTGATGCCTTTAGTGGATAACCATACCTTCTGCCCCACCTGATACTTGGGTGCGGAAGAACGGTGTCGGTCGGCAAATCTTCTATTTTGCTCATCTGTCAGAAGGAGGGCTGTTCTGGTCTGGCACCAAATCCAGCGACTCCGACGTAGATGATGCTGAACAGAAGGAACAGAGATGTCAGACTCTTGGGAGGGAAATAAGGGTGGAGAGTATCCCAGAGAGGCTTCAAAAGGAGACAGACTTGTGGCAGACGAGGTTTGAGAGTTATGGGCATATTCAACCCAGGGCAGGTGTTTGCTCCAGGAGGTTGGGTTGTGTTCAATAACGCACCTTAATGCGGCTTCGAGCTCCTGGTTGCACCTCTCAGTTTGACCATTAGACTGAGGGTGGTATCCCGACGTCAGACTTGAGCTGGCTCCCAAGGCATGTCAGAAGGCCTTCCAGACTTGTGAAGTGAATTGTGGACCTCTGTCAGAAACTATGTCAAGGGGTATGCCATGTAACCGAAAAACATGTTTAATCAGGATCTGGACTGTCTCTGATGCTGAGGGTAGTTTAACCAGAGGTATGAAGTGTGCTGCCTTGGAGAAGTGATAAATGATTGTACATACAGCAGAGTTACCTTCAGAAATCGGCAATCCAGTGACAAAATCCAGAGCTATGTGAGACCATGGACGCCCAGGTGGAGGAAGAGGATGGAGGAGATGGTCTGGCCAGTGAGACCTGAAACATTGACAGAATTATTTAAAGGACCCATGGGCAGATTAAGATGTTTGACGATATCTTGAGAAATAAGGTTCTGTTCGGCTCCAGAATCAATCAGTGCTTGGATGGGGAAATTTACATTCTTAAAACAAATTATTGCAGGTAGACAAAAACTTTTCTCAGGAGAAGAGGTCACACTACCCACCAATATCTCCTGACCTATTGAGTGTTAGGATTTGTGGTCAGGAGCGAACCCAGAGTGCGGAACAGGGACTCAAATCGGCAGAGTTACAAAAATAGGAATTTAATGATAAATGAAAGTACAAAATAACAAGCTGACGGGGCAGCAAAACTTACATGAACATAGGAAGGAGGCACAGGAAGCTCAGGAGGACTCAGGAGACACGGGGGACTCGAGGAACCAGGAAGACTCAGGGAAAGACACAGGAGACCCAATGAAGGACGACGCGACAATGAACAAGACAGAACAGACGGCTTATATACAGAGACAAGACGAGACATGATTACAGACAGCTGGGACGAGACACGGGTGGTAACAATGGAACTAATGAGGGAGCACGAGGGAACAGACACAAACCGGACCACAGAAAAGTACCATCCTTACAGTCCCCCCCCCCCAAGGACGCCTCCAGGCGTCCCCAAAAAAAAACCCTCCCGAAGGACTAGGGCGGGTGGAGGGCGGCACTGCAAGGGTGGAGGGCCAGAGAGAAAACACGAGGACCAGAGAGAAAACACGAGGACCAGAGAGAAAACACGAGGACCAGAGAGAAATCATGAGGACCAGAGAGAAAACACGAGGACCAGAGAGAAAACACGAGGACCAGAGAGAAAACACGAGGACCAGGGAAAAAACACAAGGGAACACAAAGGATTTGGACGGTCAAGGGATCGTCCCTAAGAGTCATTGTTCCGGCGGGCGGCCGGGGGGCTGTCCATCAAACCGGGCCAGGTCAGGGGGGTGGCCGGGAGGCCCTCCAAAACACAGAAACAGACGGGAACGCGGCTTGCGTCAAGGAGACCTGGGGAGCTGCAGCATGCGACCGAGAGACCTGGAGAGCTGCAGCAGACAGCGTGGAAGCCTGGAGAGCTGCAGCGGACGGCGAGGAAGCCTGGAGAGCTGCAGCGGACGACGTGGGAGCCTGGAGAGCTGCAACGGACGGCATGGGAGCCTGGAGAGCTGCAGCGGACGGCGTGGGAGCCTGGAGAGCTACAGCGGACGGCATGGGAGCCTGAAGAGCTGCAGCGGACGGCGTGGGAGCCTGGAGAGCTGCAGCTGACGGCGTGGGAGACTGGAGAGCTGCAGCAGACGGCGTGGAAGCCTGGAGAGCTGCAGCAGACGGCGTGGAAGCCTGGAGAGCTGCAGCAGACGGCCTGGAAGCCTGGAGAGCTGCAGCAGACGGCGTGGAAGCCTGGAGAGCTGCAGCAGACGACGAGGGGAACTTGGAGGTTGCAGCAGGCGACGAGGGGAACTTGGAGGTTGCAACAGGCGACGAGGGGAACTTGGAGGTTGCAGCAGGCGACGAGGGGAACTTGGAGGTTGCAACAGGCGACGAGGGGAACTTGGAGGTTGCAGCAGGAGATGAGGGGAACTTGGAGCGTGCAGCAGGAGACGAGGGGAACTTGGAGCATGCAGCTGCTGTCAGAGAGGCCTGGAGAGATGCTGCTGCTGTCGGAGAGGCCTGGGGAGATGCTGTTGCTGTCGGAGAGGCCTGGGGAGATGCTGCTGCTGTCGGAAAGGCCTGGGGAGATGCTGCTGCTGTCGGAGAGGCCTGGGGAGATGCTGCTGCTGTCGTGGAGGCCTGGGGAGTTGCTGCTGCTGACGACGGAGAGGCCTGGGGAGTTGCTGCTGCTGTCGTGGAGGCCTGGGGAGTTGCTGCTGCTGACGACGGAGAGGCCTGTGGCTCTGCAGTAGACGACGGAGTGGCCTGTGGCTCTGTAGCAGACGACGAAGAGGCCTGTGGCTCTGCAGCAGACGACGGAGAGGTCTGTGGCTTTGCAGCAGACGACGGAGAGGCCTGGAGCTCTGCAGCAGAAGACGGAGAGGCCTGGAGCTCTGCAGCAGACGACGGAGAGGCCTGTGGCTCTGCAGCAGACGACGGAGCGGCCTGTGGCTCTGCAGCAGACGACGGAGAGGTCTGTGGCTCTGCAGCAGACGGCGGAGAGGCCTGGAGCTCTGCAGCAGACGGCGGAGAGGCCTGGAGCTCTGCAGGAGCAGGAACTTCTGCGGCAGGAACGGAAACTGGAACGGAACCCTCTGCGGCAGGAATGGAGTCTTCTGCGGCAGGAACGGATACTGGAGCGGAACCCTCTGCGGCAGGAACGGAGTCTTCTGCGACAGGAACGGAAACTTCTGCGGGAGGAAAGGAAACAGGAACGGAGCCCTCTGCGGCGGCGGCGGCGGCAGGAACGGAGCAGAAGAGATGCGGAGCGTCTGTCGGGACCCCCTCCGAATAGGAGAGATGAGGAGCGTCTGCCGGGACCCCCTCGGAATAGGAGAGATGAGGAGCGTCTGCTGGGACCCCCTTGGAATAGGAGAGATGAGGAGCGTCTGCCGGGTCCCCCTCGGAATAGGAGAGGTGAGGAGCGTCTGCCGGGACCCCCTCGGAATAGGAGAGGTGAGGAGCGTCTGCCGGGACCCCCTCGGAATAGGAGAGATGAGGAGCGTCTGCCGGGACCCCCTCGGAATAGGAGAGATGAGGAGCATCTGCCGGGACCCCCTCGGAATAGGAGAGATGAGGAGCGTCTGCCGGGAACCCCCTCGGAATAGGAGAGGTGAGGATCCACCTCAGGGGCTGCTTGCAGTGTGGAGTCCACCACAGGGATGGCTGTAACAGGGGTCTTAAAAGTCTTTAACTTAGATAATAAAAAATCATACTCGGGGAGCAAAGAAAGACCAGGGATAGAAAGTAAAAAATCCTCCGTCTGGGACAAAACTATATCAAAGGAGGACGGGTTAGTTTTAGCGGAATTAAATAATTCTAAAAGGGTCTGATTAACTTGAAAAATCTCTTCAGGAGAAAATGAATGAAAAAAGGGAATGTCTTTATGTGTGGGTGTGGTGACGGGTGCCGCCCCCAATAAAACCTGGAAGGTGAGGCGGCGGGACATGCCCCCACGGAGTCATAAGGAATACGCTCCGGAAGTACGGCCAGGCTGGGTCGAACAGCCGCGGCGCGGAGTGACGGTTAGAGGCCGGATTCCGCCCCCACCAGGAACCTGGAAGGTGAGACAACGGAACCCGCCCCTGTAACGTCAACCGGACCGGACTCACCGAACCGAACAGGAGTGGACCGGAGCTCCCGCGGGATGCTGGATCTCGCCCCCACCGGAAACCTGGGAGGTGAGGCGGCGGACCCCCGCTCCCACAAAAACTCCGGAACCAGCTCTAAAGTTCTGCTCGGCCGACGAGACCGGGCCGGTCGCCTCAGACTGCCTCCGGAACCGTCTTCTGCCACTACGACGGCGGTGGGACGGCAGAAGGATAGGGACGGAGTGGAACTCGTCCATCATGGCTCGAGGAGGGAAAAAGAAAAAAGGTGAGTGTTGCCGAGAGAGACCCTGCCCACTGGGTTCTAGTCTGGTCGCGCCGTACTGTTAGGATTTGTGGTCAGGAGCGAACCCAGAGTGCGGAACAGGGACTCAACTCGGCAGAGTTACAAAATAGGAATTTAATGATAAATGAAAGTACAAAATAACAAGCTGACGGGGCAGCAAAACTTACATGAACATAGGAAGGAGGCACGGGAAACTCAGGAGGACTCGGGAGACACGGGGGACTCGAGGAACCAGGAAGACTCAGGGGAAGACACAGGAGACCCAACGAAGGCCGACGCGACAATGAACAAGACAGAACAGACGGCTTATATACAGAGACAAGACGAGACATGATTACAGACAGCTGGGACGAGACACGGGTGCTAACAATGGAACTAATGAGGGAGCACGAGGGAACAGACACAAACCAGACCACAGAAAAGTACCATCCTTACCAAGGTTTGTAGTATTTTCCAACTCCCGTTCTTTATATCAGTTATCAATACGAATGGCAAGATTAATGAGTTCCTCTAGGTCTTGAGGAGGTTCTCGTGTGGCGATCTGGTCTTTAATGTTCTCATTTAATGCGTTACGAAAAACACTTTTTAACGCCATTTCCCCCCATCCGGACTCTTCCGCGAATACCCCATCATCCCATCATTCACTAAATGGAGATGTGAACTTGATGCTAAGGATGTTGAACACACACGAGCACACCTTAGAATTCACGTGGAAAGAGTGATTGGTTGCATGAGAAACAAATACACAATGTTACACAGAAATATACCAGTTAACTATACTGGTGCTTACATGTAAATATACCAATTAACTATACTGATGCTTACATGTAAATATACTAGTTAACTATACTGGTGCTTACATGTAAATATACAAGTTAACTATACTGGTGCTTACATGTAAATATACCAGTTAACTATACTGGTTCTTATCCTGATGCATGCTCAATAATCCAGGTAGAAAAATCCAAAAAAGTTCAATCTGGTCCTCTGGACATTCAAAAAAACAAACAAAAAAAAAAAAAAAGCAAAAAAATACAGAAACGTTTCGTCTCTCATCTGAGAGACTTCCTCAGTCTGAGGTGCTGTATTCAGCTCAGTCTCTTAAATAGCACCTTCTCAAAGTGGATCAACCAGTTTGCTGCTGCCAACCAAAACCAGCTGCTCACATGGTCAAGAAGGACCATCAGCCTAACAATGGATCATTAGCACACTGATGGCTGTTTACTATTCACAGGGGGTTGAGTGATATTAGCAATAAGACTGATCACAGCCCTCCTGACACTGAACAACATACACAATATTACTCTGTTTGAGCCGGGGGACTGGATCTTTGGGATGAACCAGTCTTTGCCGTAATATGTTTTGGGGTTTAAAAGCCACTGGAACATTATGTTTGGAAAGTAAACGTCTCAGTTTCACTGATACTCCCTTAACATACGGAATGACCACTGGTCTGGGTCTGGTTTCCTCCTTTTCACCTGATGGCTGACTGGAGTGCTGTTTGGGTTTCTTCTCTGCTTTCATGAAGGCCCAGTTAGGATATCCACATTGCTCTTGTGTAGGATTTCTCCTTCTGCCTGGCTCCTGAGTTAGTGGGGATGCTGTCTGCTCTGTGATACAGAGTCCTGATGACTCCTAACTTGTGCTCCAAAGGGTGATGGAAGTCAAACTGCAAATACTGGTCTGTGTGGGTGGGTTTGCGGTACACCTCGGTTTGCAAATGTCCTCTATCAGAGACTGAGACCTCACAGTCCAAGAAAGCCAACCTGCCATTTTTTACATCTTCTCGTGTGAACTTGATGTATTTATCCACAGAGTTGATGTGGTCAGTAAAATGTTGGACTTCCTGAGATTTAATTTTAACCCAGGTGTCGTCAACATACCTGAACCAATGACTTGGTGGTGTCCCTGAAAAGGACGTCAAGGCTCTCTTTTCTACCTCCTCCATGTACAGGTTGGCAACAATAGGAGAAACTGGAGACCCCATAGCACACCCATGTTTCTGCCTATAATATTGCTCCCAATATGTGAAGTAGGTTGACTGCAGGCACAATTTCAAGAGTTGACACAGTTGTTCTGTGGAAAGCGTGGTCCTGCTGCTCAGAGTGGTGTCTGATTTTAATTTTAAACTGACCACCTCTACTGCATCATCAACAGGAATGCAAGTAAAGAGTCATGTGACATCAAAAGAGACCATTGTTTCATCAGTCTCTATGATGACATCCCTCACCTTATCCACAAAGTCCATGGTGTTCTGTATGTGGTGTTCTGGGCTGCCAACTAAAGGGATGAGTACAGACGCCAGATATTTGGAAACATTGTAAGTGACCGAGTTAATCATGCTAACAATAGGTCTTAAAGATACACCTTGTTTGTGGATTTTAGGTAAACTATACAGACTAGGTGTGGCCTCCCCTGGGTACAGTCTGTGGTACAGAATACGGTCAATAGCCTTGTCCTGCTCCAAATTTTTCAGGAAATCTATTAACTTCTTCTTGTAACCACTTCCTGGATCTCTTTTCAGAGGTTCATAAGTGGTTAAGTCACTAAGGAGTGTCATAACTTTCTCATGTCATAACTTTCTGGTTCAAATCACTGTGCACCTTCCTTTGTCTGCTGGGAGAATGATGATGTTTTTGTCCTTGCTAAGAGTGGTGAGTGCATCCCTCTCCTCTCTACTGATGTTGGAAGGTGGTGGTTTGGCATTGCTGAGGCAGGATGAAACTTTGATTCTGAGCTGTTCTGCTTCACCCTCTTTCATTTTGTTGTTGCAGATGGCTGATTCTCTGGCTGTGATCATCTTCACCAGAGGAATTCTACTTGGTGCAACCGCAAAGTTCAGTCCCCTGGCAAGAATCTCTTTCTCTGGCTGGGTGAGCTGTCTGCCAGATAAATTCTTCACCCACTTTTCTGTCTCCCTGGCATGTAATTGACTACTGGAGTGTTGTCCTACACCGAATGTGTTGTTATTGGAATAGTGATGTGTTGATGAGTTATTAGTAAGTTAAACTTGTTTTGTTGTCGAGTCTTGGACTTGACATGCTGTGCTAAGTGTGCCTGATCTGTACAGTCCAACACTTGCTGAAGTGTGGTCTGATCCAGACACATTGTTAGTTTCTGTTTAATGTGCTCTTCTTTAGTTTTCAAGGCCTCAATAGTAGTATTGGTCTGTCTCACCCATTCATTCAGCAGCTGGGTCTGTGCCTTCTGAAGGATCTTGCTTGCCCGGTGCCCACTGACCGATGATTTTAGTTGCAGGCTTTTGGGAATGATGCCACTTTGTCGACATATGAGGTTGAATCGCAAGTGATTCCTGTAGTCTGCCCTCTTCCTTGCTGTTTTCTCAAACTCTCTTACTAGTTTGAGGCAATCCTGGCCAAAGTGGTTCAAAATATCCTGATGCATGCTCAATAATCCAGGTAGAAATCCAAAAAAGTTCAATCTGGTCCTCTGGACAAAAAAAAAGCAAAAAAAAAAAATACAGAAACGTTTCATCTCTCATCTGAGAGACTTCCTCAGTCTGAGGTGCTGTATTCAGCTCAGTCTCTTAAATAGCACCTTCTCAGAGTGGATCAACCAGTTTGCTGCTGACAACCAAAACCAGCTGCTCACATGGTCAAGAAGGACCATCAGCCTAACAATGGATCATTAGAACACTGATGGCTGTTTACTATTCACAGGGGGTTGAGTGATACTAGCAATAACAGCAGTGTGAGAGGGGGACAGTTGAACCCGGAGGCCTTCCCCCCCCCCCC
>NC_056509.1:5584383-5595905 GCF_014905685.2 Nematolebias whitei
CCCCTGTTTAATGATGGATGATTTCTTTTCACAAAGATGGCCTCCTTTACTCCTCTCTCAAACCATAGTTCCTCTCTGTCCAGGATGTGAACATCTTCATCCCTGAAAGAGTGACCACTGGCCTGGAGATGAGTGTAGACTGCAGAATCCTGGCTTGATGATGTTGATCTTCTGTGCTGGGCCATCCTTTTGGCCAGTGGCTATTTAGTTTCCCCGATGTAAGACTGATCACAGCCCTCCTGACGCTGAACAGCATATACAATATTACTCTGTTTGTGCGGGGGGACTGGATCTTTGGGATGAAACAGTCTTTGCCGTAATGTATTTTGAGGTTTAAAAGCCACTGGGACTTTATGTTTAGAAAATAAACTTCTCAGTTTCTATGATACTCCCCCAACATACGGAATGACCACTTGTCTGGGTTCCTCCTTTTCATCTGATGGCTGACTGGAGTCCTGTTTGGGTTTCTTCTCTGCTTTCAGGAAGGCCCAGTTAGGATATCCACATTGCTCTAGAGCCTGTCTTGTGTGGGATTTCTCCTTCTGCCTGGCTCCTGAGTTAGTGGGGATGCTGTCTGCTCTTTGGTACAGAGTCCTGATGACTCCTAACTTGTGCTCCAAAGGGTGATGGGAGTCAAACTGCAAATACAGGTCTGTGTGGGTGGGTTTGTGGTACGCCTCGGTTTGCAAATGTCCTCTATCAGAGACTGAGACCTCACTGTCCAAGAAAGCCAACCTGCCATTTTTTTTTACATCTTCTCGTGTGAACTTGTTGTATTTATCCACAGAGTTGATGTGGTCAGTAAAATGTTGGACTTCCAAAGATTTAATTTTAACCCAGGTGCCGTCAACATTCCTGAACCAATGACTTGGTGGTGTCCCTTAAAAGGACATCAAGGCTCTCTTTTCTACCTCCTCCATGTACAGGTTGGCAACAATAGAAGAAACTGGAGACCCCATAGCACACCCATGTTTCTGCCTATAATATTGCTCCCCATATGTGAAGTAGGTTGACTGCAGGCACAGTTTCAAGAGTTGACACAGTTGTTCTTTGGAAAGCGTGGTCGTGCTGCTCAGAGTGGTGTCTGATTTTAATCTTAAACTGACCACCTCTACTGCATCATCAACAGGAACGCACGTAAAGAGTGATGTGACATCAAAAGAGACCATTGTTTCATGAGTCTCCATGATGACATCCCTCACCTTATCCACAAAGTCCATGGTGTTCTGTATGTGGTGTTCTGGGCTGCCAACTAAAGGGATGAGTACAGACGCCAGATATTTGGAAACATTGTAAGTGACCGAGTTAATCATGCTAACAATAGGTCTTAAAGGTACACCTTGTTTGTGGAT
Organism: Nematolebias whitei; assembly: GCF_014905685.2. Taxonomy (NCBI): domain Eukaryota; kingdom Metazoa; phylum Chordata; class Actinopteri; order Cyprinodontiformes; family Rivulidae; genus Nematolebias; species Nematolebias whitei. Next base: position 5,585,736 of record NC_056509.1, read on the forward strand.
TTTAGGTAAACCATACAGACTAGGTGTGGCCTCCCCTGGGTACAGTCTGTGGTACAGAATACGGTCAATAGCCTTGTCCTGCTCCAAATTTATACTGGTTCTTACATGTGAATATACCAGTTAACTATACTGGTGCTTACATGTGAGGGTGAAGAGATGACACTTCTTCAGATTGTGTGTGTGCTGTAGTTAAGTTCCCTCCAATCAGTGAACCCCAGGAAAGCTACTGGCCCAGATGGAGTACCTGGTAGGGTGCTCAAAGCATGTGCCCTCCAGCTCCCCCCCACCTTCACCAGAATTTTCAATGTCTCCCTGGCCCAGGCTGTCATCCCTCCCTGCTTAAAATCTGCAACCATCATCCCAGTGCCGAAAACGCCTACCATCACCAGCCTGAATGATTACCGACCGGTGGCTCTCACCCGGTAATCATGAAGTGCTTCGAGAGACTGGTTCTCCAGCACTATCTCCCTCCGAACTTTGACCCCTACCAGTTTGCATATCGCACCAACAGGTCCACAGAGGAGGCTATTGCAGTAGCTCTCCACACCGCGCTGAGCCACCTGGAACAACAGCACAGCTATGTTCGAATGCTTTTTGTGGATTACAGCTCAGCCTTTAACACAATCATTCCAGACATTCTTATAAATACATTGGACAATCTCGGCCTCCCCCCACTCACATGTGCCTGGATAAAAGACTTCCTAACGAATCGGCCCCAATCTGGAAGACTTGGTCCCCACCTCTCCTCCACTCGTACGCTGAGCACTGGCTCCCCACAGGGCTGTGTGCTGAGCCCCCTGCTGTACTGTCTCTACACCCATGACTGCAGCCCAGCCCACAACAACAACCTCATCGTCAAGTTCGCTGATGACACCACAGTGGTCGGACTAATCTCAAGGGGAGATGAGACATTTTACAGACAGGAGGTCCTGGAGCTAGCAACCTGGTGCTCAGAGAAAAATCTGGCTCTGAATATCAAAAACACCAAGGAGGTGATTATTGATTTCAGGAAGCACAGCACCAACCTAGCCCCCCTTTACATCAACGGCGAGTGCGTGGAGAGGGTTCACACTTTCAGATTTCTTGGTGTCCATATCTCTGCTGACCTAAACTGGAAAGAGAACACCACAGCGGTCATCAAGAAGGCTCAGCAGAGACTACACTTCTTAAGAGTCTTAAGAAGCACAACTTGAACACCAAACTGCTGCTGACCTTCTACCGCTCGTCCATCGAGAGCCTGCTGACATACTGTATCTCAGTATGGTACGGCAGCTGCACCCTGGCTGACAGGGAGAGGCTTCAGAGAGTAGTCAAGACAGCACAAAAGATAATTGGCTGCTCTCTCCCCTCCCTGATGGACATTTACACATCACGCTGCCTCAACAGAACAGAAAACATAATCATGGACTGTTCACACCCGGGTTTTGAACTGTTTGACTTGTTACCTTCAGGGAAACGCTACAGGTGCATCAGAACAAGAACAAACAGATTCAAGAACAGTTTTTTCCCGAAAGCCATCAGCACACTGAACTCACGCATGCACTGATTTAATAATATAACCTCCCAAACCCCTGGACTTCTACTGTGCAATACTACTGACATTTCATACTCTCAGTCACCTTAACTACCTCACTAATATCCATAATGGGCAATACAATTGTGTAATACTTGTATTTTTTACTTTCATTATTATATCTATATTGCGTTACATTTTTTATATTTTTAGTGTGTGTTTAATGTGTGTTTTCTTAAGGCGTGTTTTTGCACTGGAAAAAGGAGTGGCTCTTTATTTCATTGTACTGCGTATAATGACAATAAAGGCATTCTGATTCTGATTCTTAAGTAAACATTTGTTCTAATGTGGTTGTAAACGTAACGCTAATGAAACCTGCACATGCTGCTACTGATATATGTAAAATGTAGATTGGAGAAAACATTATATTTGCTGTTTGAAATATATTTACAGTTGAATAAAAACATAAGTGGATGTTTTTTTCTCATTTAATAAAAAATCATGTGGTAAACATTCATGAAACATTTGATTCATCACTTCAGGGAACATGTAAACATGATGAAATTGATCACATTTGTAGTAAACATTTGATGTATTAACATGGTTCAGGTAAGAAATAAACATGTAATGAAACAGATCCTATTTTGAAGTAAACATTTTATGTAATTAAACGTTTCTAGTAACAAATGTGATGAACATTGTGTGAGGTAATACATTTCATAGAAAATTGCTACACAAAATGTTCAAAATATAAGTTAACAGCATGATTTACATTTTTACGTCTCCCTTGAAGCTGCAGCACAAACGTGCTCTGAGAAATATGTTTAAGAAGCTTCGTGCTTTCTGGAGACGAGCTTCACTCAATTCCTGTTCTGGAGACACACGGACCACAGCCATGTCTTTCTGGCTCCACACAAGGTCACAGTGGTTTGAAGATGTACCTGTGCTTAGTATGGATGATGTTTCTTCAGGTGAACTTCACTGCCTGCCTCCACGGCCTGCTGGATGCTGCATGTCCTATACTGTATTTGTAAGGAAACTTTCTCCAGGCAGCAGCGATCACACATTGAGTCCATCAGGAGATGCTCCAAGTTCAGGGATGTTGGTGTTTATGATGAAACCACATTTAACTTTTAGATTTTTGTACTGCTAGCTGTAATTTTAATGTAGGCCTTTTAAGCATCATCCTCATGATTCACACTCCATTTTGTTTGCTCTGAGTAGACACAGTGTTGCTCAGCATGACCCACAGTGTTCTGGTGGCTCAGAGTCTTAGAGTGCAGAACCTGTGAACACACAATTAAAATGGTGAATGAAAAGACGGAAACATCAATTATAATACATCTAACTTGGAGTTTTGTAAATCAGTTAAAAACATACTTTAAAACTCAAGTGTTCAGTTTTTTAATATAACATACAGAAGGTTGATTGATTCTAAAATATTGCACATTAATAATTTATGTAAAATTAAGGAGCCAAGAACAACGTACCTTTGTTCAAACCACAACATATTCTCAATCCGGGGTTTTAAAAATGTCCAAATTGTTCACCCAGCCCTTCATAGATTGGACCAGCGCTTCCAGTATCTTGTAGTTCTTTAAATTATTTGCGGTGTAAGCACTGACACACACCAGGTCTGATAAAATGACTGGGAATGTCAGTGGAGGCAAATATTACTCCGGGTCACTGCTCCTTTTTTATTAGTATTTTTTCAAATGGGCAACATTTCCAATTTTACCTATTTCTTCCATGTACCATTTTTTGTCATCTGGGAGAAGTTTGTCACGATATAGTCCACTTTGTTTTGAGCTGCTTTTCAACGTTATGAAGGAGGATACAGCAGTGACACCATAGACAAACACCAGAGGTTGTTTTTTTTCTTAGGACTGTAAAAATGTTGGTCGAGACGGGAACGCCCCCACACGTCCCAAACACAGTGACGAATGTTCCAACGCTCTATAGTCGAGTAGCCAGATGGGGTCAAAAGACCACTTGGTACCACTTATGGCACCTGTTTTGGCTAATGGGTCTGCTAAATCGTTAAACTGTTTGCCTTGACCAGGCACTCGTGAGTAGCCTCTGACCTTCTTCCAATAGATATGCATGTTGTGTGAGGTCTAGGGGTGCAGAAAAAAATTGTTTTTCGATGAATCTAGATTCTTAGTCCTGGCAATTCTGAATCGTTTCTAAAGGTCCATAAATCGATTTTAAAATGCATTTAGGTTTTCTATTTTTTCCGCTTCTACTCCCAGTTCGGCCGCTGTAGAATTGAGCCGTGTAGGCCACCGTATAGCAAGCTAGTTAGCCAGCTCCCTTTGTTTGAATGCGAGACCTTTGATTGAATGCAGTCTACTAGCATAGAGGACCGACACGTGATTCAACCCTCTCCTTCTTCTTTAAAAGCTAATGTGTGGACACATTTCGGATTCTACAATGTTCCGGGCAAGAGATAACTTGACAAGAGCATGATAGTTTGCAAAAAGTGTAAACAGAAAATTAGATATTTTGGAAATACAACGAACGCGCGGACCCATTTAGCTCGACATCACCCCGAACTAGACAAAAAGCTGCCAAAACAAAAAGACCCATCAGTCCAGCGAACTCTGGATCAATGCACCAAACTACCAATTCACTGAGAGCTGTGAAGATTTCCCACTCCATCACCTGCTACATTACCAAGGATTTACGACCATACAGCTCAGTTTAAGGCGAGGGGTTAAAGTTTATGATTAACACGCTGGACCCAAAGTACGTCATCCCCTCACATACTTTTTTTAGTGATAAAGCAGTTCCACAACTGTACAAGCAAACCAAAAAAAAGGTGGGAGCAGCTCTATTAAAGGCTACTAGAGTAGCATTTACGTGTGATTCCTGGACTTCAAGAGCCACCCAGTCGTTCGTTACATTTACGGCACACTTTATTACAGACGACTGGCAGATAAAGTCGTGTGTTTTGCAGACATGCGTGATGGGTGAAAGTCACACGGCTGTAAACCTTAAGGCCATGTTTCACTCTGTAGCAGAGGAATGGGGGCTCAACATGACCAACGTCGTTATTGTCACCGATAACGCTGCTAACATGCTAGCTGCTGCACAGCTGGAGAACCTCACACACACCACGTGCTTTGCCCATTCCTTGAACCTTGCTGCTCAGCGAGCTTTAAAAGTCAACACTGTGGCACGACTTCTTGGCAGGATCAGGAGAATCTGCTCATTTTTTCACCGCAGCCCACATGCAAGCCATGTGCTGAGAGAGAAACAAAAACTTCTGGGACTTCCAGCACACAAGCTAAAATCTGATGTTGTTACAAGATGGAACAGCACTTATGCTTGAAAGATTTTTGGAGCAACAACCTGCAATACATGCTGCCCTCCTTTCACCCCAGCTGATAAAATCTGGACATGCAAACGATGTTGGCAATCTGAATCAGAGTGACATCACCTGTGCTGAGGAACTAGCTCAGACACTGAAGCCTATAAAATATACCACCAACTGCATGTCTGAGGACTCCACACCAACTCTCTCAGTCATGGCTCCATTGCACGCACAGCTGCTTCTTGACACACAGGCAGACTTCAGTGATACAACAGTCACCTGTGAAGTTAAAAAAGCAATCAATGAAGATCTGGCAAAGAGATACACGAGTGAGCAGAGTAAGATACTTCTGTATACTGCTTCAACCTTGGATCCCAGATTCAAAACACTGCCATTTCACACCGAACAGCAACGTCAGGAGATCCATGAGAAAGTAATGGATGAAGCTTCAGCTCAAAGGGAAACTGTTTTTCTCATATTATACAAAAATGTATACATACTGTACAAGTTTGACAAAAAAAAACAATATGATTGATTGATTTTGTCTTTTTAACAGGTTGAAGAGAGGCCAGATGACACACATCGCCAGAGCCTGCACCAAGCCAAGATGAAGGTCCTTCTCCAAAAAGAAAATCAGCACTGGTTCATCTTTTAGGAAAGACATTTGACCAGGTCAGTGTGCCCCCTAAATCCATCAGAACCACAGCTGAAGAAGAGCTGAAGAAGACCTGGAAGTCCCTCCACTGACTCTCTCTGAAGACCCTCTCCAGTGGTGGCGATTTCATGAGGGAGAGTTTCCTCTCCTGTCTAGAAGAGCTAAACGCTGTCTGTGCATCCCTGGCACCAGCGTTGCTGCAGAGCGAGTGTTCTCTGCAGCAGGACACGTTGAGACTGCACAGCGCAGCACTCTTACTCCTGACCATGTTGATCAGCTCATTTTTCTGAAAAACAATCTAGTCATTACTGATTAAGAAAAGTTCTACATAAGACCATTTAGATGGTTTATAAATTACAGATGTGTTTTTATACAGACTTGCACAGGTTTTGAGATTTTGTTTCAGATTTTGTTTTAAAGATTTACCAAATATGTATGAATGCAATATGGTTGAGACAGAAGTTTGTACATTTCACGTTTAGTTTGTTTTGAAAATGATGCAAATATTAGCAATATGGTTAAAAAAAACTGTGAAATTTGTATTTTATTTTGAGTTAAATGTTTATGCCGTACAGTAGTCTGTTTACTTTTGTAATCTGTGATGAACTTGAGACCTGTCCAGGGTGTCCCCGCCTCTTGCACAGTGCTGGATATAGGCACCAGTGACCTCCGGGACCCGATAAGGATAAAACGGGTAAAGATGATGGATGGATGGATGTTGTTTAAAAGATTTACCAAATATATTTATATTAAATCTTTTAAACAAAATCCATCCATACATATTTGAAATATGGACATATGCAATAACTGTGAAGTTTGTTTTTTTAGTTAAATGTTTATGCTATATAGTTTACTTTTGTATTTTGAATTATGTGTGATGGACTGGACACTGGAGACCTGTCCCAGGTCGTCCCCTGCCTCTCGCACAGTGATAGCTGGATATACTGTAGGCACCAGTGACCTCCGGGACCCGAAAGCTGCTGCATTCTATTCATATACCCATGCTCACAAATCAGGCTGCTGTTTTATACTGTATTATTTGACATTATTAGTCTCTACTATGAGCATACATTATTGTTTTAAATAAATGTTTATTTGTTTACATTGTTGTTTAATCTTTTCATAATTTCAATAGAAAATAGTTTCAGAATCGAAAATCGGTTTTGAAATCGTATCGGCACAACAAAAATCGGAATCGGATAGATTTGCCAGACACTGAGAGATTCGCACCCCTAGTGAGGTCACCAAGTGATCACATGCCATGAACAAATCTTTGTGTTTAACAGCTTTTTTTGTTGGATGTGATGAAACCTTTGCATTTCCATGCAGCAAGGTGTCAAGAAAAACTCAGTTGTGCATAGTCGGAATCTGTACAGATTACCAAAAACTGAATGGAGCAGTCAACAGCGGTTTGCAATATTATCAAAATGCCTGCGATTTCAGCATATTGGGAAGATTGCGACCCGAGTTGAAAGTATGATGTGTCTTGTTAATTCTTGTGGAGCCAAAAAATACCATCACCAGATTTAGTAACGGTGTTGTGATGGAAAGAGCATCCATCTGTCATATTTTTACAAAGGTTTTCAAAGTATTGATGATGTGGGTCTTCAAAAGTAGCGCCTTGTTCGATAAGTGCCTGGACCAAGGAGATATCTTGTGTGCACCATCGGCAGGCTGCTAGTTCTGTTCCAAGGGTGGTCTTTTGTTCTGAGCATAGCCAATTTCTATGTCAAAACTCTGTAAGGCCATGAGCCAATATGTGTTTGTTACCACGCCATCTTGAATACATCGACTATTAAGAAAAGTTGTCGGTTGGTGTTGAATTTCTACAATACTTTTTTGTCCTTCGAGATAGAGAAATGTTTTACTGCCCACAGTGTGGCTAAGAGTGCTTTTTCGCAGTCGGAGTATTTAAGTTCTGGGTCTGTTAAAGTTTTACTGGCGTAGGCCACAACTTTTTATCTTTGTCATAGACCTGGTACAAACCAGCACTCAAGCAGTGGGCCCAAAAAAAACACTTCAAGGTGGAAGTCTTTGTCGCTATTGGGGTATGCCAGACATGGTGCTGAAAAGAGCTTGGCTTGGAGGGCATCCATAGCGTGCTGTTATTCAGACCCGAGGAAAGACACATCCTTTTTAAGAAGTTCTGTCAAAAGTTTTGTCAGATCAGCGTAGTTTTCTTTGAATTGGCATGAGTATGACAGGAACCGGTTTGGATCAGCACATCAACACCCACACAGAATTAAAATTATTCTCATCAATTATAACAATTATTCAAGGCAGTCTTAACATTTTCAAGGATTGGTTTGGATTCTAACGTTTTTCACCTTAAACTTCATTTAGTAAAGTATAGGGAAGTGTGCAAAGAGAAAGTAAAGAGAAAGAAAGAAAAAATCATCTTTATATGCAGAAATTTATTCCCTAAAAGTTGTAGTTAAAATGGCTCTGTGAGAGTTCTGCTCTGTCAACTCCCTGCAGCCACATCAGAGCACCAATCAGCAGCACCTCAGGATCATCGGCTTATTGAGCAGCAGGAGCATAAAAGGCTGCAGAGGACATCCAGCCAGCGCTGGAGCATTACCTGCCAATGGTAGCTGTGTTTCTGGCCCTTTACTTGGGATTGAATTAAATATGAACTTTGTGTTCCTTTGTGTTTTCAATAAAATCTCCTCCTGTTTCCTGGATTTTCCTCTGTGGACCTCGAGCTCTCCTGTGCCTCCTCAGCTGCCTCGACACCTTCCTACCACTTGCCTGCCTCCTACCTGGAGCCATTGGGTCACCTTTCCCCACAACTGACTCCAATCTCTATTGTAAGGAAGAGAAGCAGAAACATTATCACCCCTGCTGACAGACCATTAACCCCTGTCTCTACTCTGCAGAGTTCCAGCCCCCTCCCTGGAACTTTTGATGACAATTATCACTTTGTAAATGAACACTGTAACTGTATTAGAGTCTTGGTATCTGTTTTCTCCAGTCCTTATATCTGTGTATAGCCACAATTGTTACAGGTTCATAGTGATCAAATATATAAAAAATATATTTCTATTAACACTTCTTTCCCGTATATTTACTTTCATCCTCACATCTTATGACATCTGTTTTCAGAAACACTCATTTAAATTTTAAAATTTGCAATTGAAGAAAATAGGTAGAGAATATTAAAACATAGAAACTCTGGAAGTCCCAGTTTACTGTTTTACCTGCACCATTTAAGACTCTTGCTACCTTTTTGCATCACTGAGAGCTTTTTGATTGTTTGTTTGAAGTGTCCGCCTCTGAACTCTGTGTGTTTCATCACCTGGAAGAAATTGAGCACATTAAAGGACACCAGCATTGTGTTAAATTACACTGAAGTAACGCAGCCTGTCGCAGCATGCAGTCACCTCAATCATCAGTGAGGCTCAAGTCAAAGGGCACACATACTGCTCATTCCCCACAGGCCTTGAAAAAGTCCATCACAAACAGAGCTGGAATCTCTCTGAGCTCTGGTTTACTACACTCCTGAAGATGCTGCACTGAACTTTACCTTTTTATTTTATTTTTATATAGGGGTCAATAAAATATCACATCATATGTTGTCTACAGAGATAAACTGTAAATTATAGTTGAATTTATTCTTTTTTTTTCATGTTTTTTTTTTTTTTTCAGGAATATCAGCTTCCAGCATCATTTTCCTGGATGACAAATTTAATTATCTTGTTTTTTTTATATTTTAAACATCATTTTTATTCTCAGGTTTAACAAAAATCCATAATACACTAATACAGCTATGGCGTGCGCTCTCAGGACATTATTACCTGCAGTGTTCCCTCAATGAGGACTGAACTAGGCAAAAGGGCCTTCTCCTACTCCGCTCCTGTTTCCTGGAATATCTTGTAAAAAGATTTGAAGCTCTCGACCTTTGACCTCTCTAAGTGGCTTTAAGAATCTGTTGGACTCCTGGCAGGGACCAATGCAGACATGTTCCTGTTTTTAGTTTTTCTACATTCGCCTTAGAATCTAGCTGTTTTTTTTTTACCTTTTTCTTTTAGCCATCCTATTTGTAAAAAAATAAAATAAAATAAAACCTGCAGTATGACTTTTTATAATTGTCTATTGTTGTTGCTGTTGTCCATTGTTGTCATCTTTTTTTGATGTAATCAGGTCTCTCTTGTAAATGAGTCCTCGAGGCTCAATGGGATTACCTGTCTAAATAAAAGTTGAATGAATAATGAAAACCAACTTAATCTGCATCTATCTGTGATTCTGGGACCTTCAGCAGAGGGTCTGACTGATGAGTAATAATACTTCATTTATAAATGTGACCCGTGCTGGCAAATGAGTCAGAATGAGAACATGCTCAACGCAAAAGAAAAAAAAAGTGTAATGTAACTAAAACAACTAAAACAGCAGATAATCTTTAAAATTTAACTTTAGATCAAAATTTTCCAACAGGAATGTCTGCAGAAATAATACTTCTCTTTTTCATTGCCTATGATAGTGATCATTTTTCTCTCATGGCTGCCACCAGAATATCCCATCTAATTAAATTTTTGGCATAATAATAATTATTATTACTGTCTGTCTGTCTGTCTGTCTGTCTGTCTGTCTGTCTGTCTGTCTGTCTGTCTGTCTGTCTGTCTGTCTGTCTGTCTGTCGGTCGGTCGGTCGGTCGGTCGGTCGGTCGGTCGGTCGGTCGGTCGGTCG
>NC_056509.1:5596305-5611514 GCF_014905685.2 Nematolebias whitei
ATATATATATATACACACACATACAGACACGTTCCAAAAAATTCCATTCAAAAAGTTACTCTTTAATAGATGATAGATTCAGGGCCCAATTTAAACAATTTCAAGTATTTATTTGTATATTTTTACACAATTTGTGCTTCCAGCTCATGAAACCTATGAAAACAGGATTAAAAAAAAAAATAAAATACTGTGTTGACATCAGCCCACACTTCTCAGTTTTTGCAGAAAAAAATAAATAAATTAGGATCACAACAAATCAATCAAAATATGGTACTTTCAAAACGATGTGTCAATCTTCAATACTTGTTTGTGAATCCCTTTGTCTTAATCTCTGCCTCGATGTGACGTGGCATTGAAACAATCAGCCTGTGGCACTGACTGGGAGTTATGGAAGCCCAGAGTTCCTTGATGCTTGCTGTCAGATCTTCTTTGTTGTTGGGTCTGGTGCCCCTCATTTTCCTCTTGAGAAGACCCCATAGATTCTCAATGGGTTTTAGGTCCGACGAGTTGGCAGGACAGTCAAGCACTGTGGCATCAAACCAGGTTTTGGTGCTTCTGGCAGGATGGGCAGGGGCCAGGTCCTGCTGGAAGATGAAATCTGCATCTCCATACAGATCCTCAGCAGAAGGAATCATGAAGTCCTCTAAAACATTCTGGTAGACTGTTGCAGTGACCTTGGATTTAAGAAAACAGCGTTTACCAACACGGACATTGCACCCCACATCATGACTGACTGTGGATATTTCACACTGGACCTCAAGCAGTATGGGCTCTGTTCCTCACCCTTCTTCCTCCAAACCCCTGGACCTTGATTTCCGAATGAAAGACACACTTTACTTTCATCAGAAAAGAGGACAGAGGAACCCGACAGTTGTAACCCATGTCCCGGATGAGTTTGAATGTGGTGGTTTTTGAAGCTGTGACCCCCACGTCATTCCACTCTTTCTGGATCTCTGCCAGATTCTGGAGTCTTCTCTGTTTGATAATCCACTGAAGCCCACGGTCATCTCTTTTGCTGGTACATCTTCTCCTGCCACATTTTGCCCTTCCACTAGACTTTCCATTGATGTGCTTGGACACAGCACTCTGTGAACAGCCAGCCTCCTTAGTGTAGATGAACAGATGCTGAGATATATTCATCAATTAAAACGGATTCTTCATTTTTCTGGACTGAATAAACGTGCATTGAATTTAATGAAATGTAACGTGAGACGTCATTTATCTTTGACCCATCAAAATGAATGCGGTCATTTATTTTACAGAATCAAAGTTTAACATCAAACATTTACATTAATTTGGCAAATATGAGAATAACAACATAATCAATCAGCTTTACAACCAGGAAAACCATACGGCCATGATTTTCCGTTGCTTCACCACAGACATTAATGAAAACTGTACAATTATGATCAATTATCCACACGGCGGTGGATGAGCACTTTACACAGACATTTCTAAATTATCTGGAAGGATTTCTACTTGAGAGAAGAATTTAAAGATGGAAATGAAGTTTAAAGGGAGTAAAAGATGGTGTGTGAGGGGGAGTGTTGACCAGAACCGACACTCTCCATTCAAACCCAGCTTTTCCTCGGTACGCTTGGTAGGAAACTTGACTCATTACCTTTCTGAAGATGAATCAGCAGATATGGAGTTCCAGTTAACGCTACTTGTCCAGCGTCTCCATAGGATGGCTGTGACTCGTCCGAAGTAGTGACGAGATTCCGTCCGACACCAGCTCACCTCAGCAAGTGGACTTCACATGAGTGGAGTCCTTCAGAAGTTCCACTCAGAGGTGGAAGATGTTATAATCCAACTCGGAAGAGCCTTATCATGGCTGGACTTCTGTTCTCCCAAACGACTTCACAGAACTGCGAACATCTCAGAACTTCTCAGCGCAGAACTGAACTTCTCAGCGCCTCACCGAACTGAGAGAACTAGGAAGTACCGGCATTTTAAAGAGCTCTATTTCTGGTATATTTGAGCGTCCCTGATTGGTCCATATCAACCAGACAGGGGTGTGTTTTGTGATGTAAGAGGTTACTAGAAGTCAGAAAACAGCAAGAATTGTTATGGAACAGATTAAACTGTTCTCAGACAGGCGAGAGAGATATTTTGGCGAGTTTGGAGAAACAGGTGCCAACTCCTCTGTTTACGTCTGAGAGGATTTTAAAACAAGACACATGTTCCAACACATGTCTGCTTCGACTCCTGACCTTGGAAAACGCACACTTGCTCATTCAAAGACAGAAATCAGAAAATGCATAAAAATCTGTAACAGACCTTAACATGAATTCTAACTCTGCATAAGCAACTAAAAAATCATTGTTACTGTTTTACAGTTAATAAAATTGATTAGTTCACTGCAACATCTAGAATGGTTTGAACTAAAACACTTTGGTTATCAACATTTGTAAAATAGTAATGATAATAAAAAGAGAGTGTTCTTTCACTTGATTTTCAAGAAAGAAAGTCTCAGGATGGGTGAACCTGTATTTCTGGATTCAAATCAATGAAATGACAGTTTCTGTCCCACAAGGTTCTTAAGGTCAAGGGTTTTGACCTTAGGCTTAGTTTTGACATCAGGTTAAGTTCACTACAGTAGCTATGAATTTTTGTAGGTTACCCATCCTATGGAGGGCATCAATGATGGTCTTCTGGCCAGTTATGTCTGCAGTCTTCCCCATATTGAACCGAAGTGAGACAATTGAACCAAACTGAAGCAATTTAATGGCACCTGGGGAAACCTGTGCAGGTGTCACACTCAAGTTTAAAACATTCATGCCCTGCAAAAATTTGGACTGATTTCTTCACAGCATTCTAATTTTTTGAAATCCTGTTTTCATGGGTTTCATGAGCTGGAAGCCCAAATCGGGAGTGGTGGCACAGAGGTTAGAGAGGTGGGCCTGTGATCCGAAGATTGCCGGTCCACGCCCCGGCCCTGACAACATCAAAATTGTAGTTGGGGTAGGTGAAGCACCCACACCTGCCCCCATCCTCATTTGCCCCACCCTGGGCCCATGAGCAAGGCCCTTAACCCCCCATCTGCTCCCTAAACAGGGCTCTCTTGAGAATGAGTTCTCGTGACTCATTGAGACTACCTGTATAAATAAAGGGTAAAAAAAAAAATACATATACAGTATATATATATATATATATTTATATATATACTTCAAATCATTTAAATTGTGGGCCCTGAGTCTATCATTTATTAAATATTAACTTTTTGAATGTAATTATGTAAGTTAAACAACTTTTCCATGATATTCAATTTTTTTTAAAGGTCTGTATACATAAGGCTGGAATTTGTGATGACAACATGGCAGACCAAAACCAAAAAAAATTTTTTGAAGTTGACCACCAGCTAAATAAAAACTAGTTTGTTGTCAGACCAGATAATAAAGCAACATACACTATATTGCCAAAAGTATTCACTCACCTGCCTTGACTCACATATGAGTTTAAATGACATCCCATTCCTAATCCACAGGTTTCAATGTGACGTTGGTCCACCCTTTGCAGCTAGAACAGCTTCAGCTCTTCTGGGAAGGCTGTCCTCAAGGTTTAGGAGTGTGTTTATGGGGATTTTTGATCATTATTCCAGAAGCACATTTGTGAGTGTGGGATTCCTGGGTTTTTTGCCTGTCACTCACTCTTCCTTCCACAGCCAATTAACTTCAACTCACTCCACCTGTTGCTGCTCTGAGGAGGACTGCCTGATGGGGTATTTAAGCACCTGCCAGACACCTCTTCAGTGCTGGGACATCTTCTAACTAATGGTAAATTTATGTACAGCCAACTAACCTTTGTTACAGCTGGTTCTCACCAACTGTGACTCCTCCAGGACCTTCCACGGCCTGCCTCTTCAGATCCTTCCAAGGATCTCATTGCTCCACTGGACTCTATCTGTGGATCAACGGTGTCCCTTCAACATTCACCATTAAAGCATTCTCAACTGGGTCAACCTGCTCCTCTCTCCACTGCCAAATATCTCAGGACTGGATCTCCTACAAAACCCAGGACCTCTCCTCTCCTTCTCGGCCTACAACACAAACAGTAAGGAGTCAATTTTCTATCTTCAAGAAATTAAAACATTCAAAGAGACACCAGAACCCATACTCGCCTATTCCTCTTCTCCCTCCCAGCTGCGACGACAAGATTCACCTGTAAATAAAATTCACTTACCTTTTGTAGTCCTGACTTTGTCTTTATTGAATCGGTCTGCTCACGTGGGGGTCGACGTTGATAAAACCTGATAGTGAGGTCACATACTGATGTTGGATGAGAAGGCCTGGCTCTCAGTCTCCGCACTAATTCATCCCAAAGGTGTTCTATCGGGTTGAGATCAGGACCCTGTGCAGGCCAGTCAAGTTCATCCACACCAGACTCTGCATCCATGTCTTTATGGACCTTGCTTTGTGCACTGGTGCAGTCATGTTGGAAGAGGAAGGGGCAAGCTCCAAACTGTTCCCACAAAGTGGAATTGTCCAAAATGTCTTGCTATGCTGAAGCAGTCAGAGTTCCTTTCACTGGAACTAATGGGCCAAGCCCAGCTCCAGAAGAACAACTCCACACCTTAATCCCCCCTCCACTAAACTTTACACTTGGCACAATGTAGTCAGACAAGTAACGTTCTCCTGGCAACCGCCAACCCCAGACTTGTCCATCAGATTGCCAGATGGAGAAGCATGATTCGTCACTCCAGAGAACGCACCTCGACTGCTCTAGAGTCCAGTGGTGGCATGCTTTACACCACTGCATCCGACACTTTGTATTGCACTTGGTGATGTATGGCTTGGATGCAGCTGCTCGACCATGGAAACCCATTCCATGAAGCTCTCTGCGCACTGTTCTTGAGCTAAAGGCCACTTGAAGTTCCTGAAGGCCACATGAAGTTTGGAGGTTTGTAGTGATTGACTCTGCAGAAAGTTGGCAACCTCTTCGCACTATGAGCTTCAGCATCTGCTGAACCTGCTCCGTCAGTTTACATGGTCTACCACTTCGTGGCTGAGTTGCTGTCATTCCCAAACACTTCCATTTTCTTATAATACAGCTGACAGTTGACTGTGGAATATTTAGGAGCGAGGAAATTTCACGACTGGATTTGTTGCATAGGTGGCATCCTATCAGTTCCACGCTGGAATTCACTGAGCTCCCGAGAGCGACCCATTTTTTCACAAATATTTGTAAAAACAGTATGCATGCCTAGGTGCTTCATTTTATACACCTGTGGCCATGGAAGTCATTGGAACACCTCATTCCAATAATTTGGATGGGTGAGCAAATACTTTTGACAATGTAGTGTATTTCTATGAATCATTTTGTAGCTTTTCAGTTGGATAATTTGAAAATAATAACTCAATATTCCAAAATTTCTCATTATAACTCATTCTGCTAGCAGAAGCCAAATGTAATAACACCTCTGGGCCTCATTACTGGAGTCAATCCCCACCCCAACGAGTACATACAGATGCTCCTTTTTATTAACATCCTCATTTTAGATCTGATCAATCTGTCTTCAGTGATCTGATATGTACCACACGCCTTTCAAATTTCTCCAGCGGAATCGGATCACAGTCTTATAAGCCCATTTCTGAAGACTTTAGGATGATGTGTAAAATAGGATGTGCAAATCTCATAAAGCCAAATTTTACTCGCAATGGAACAGAGCAAATATACAGTAGTCCCTCGTTTACCACGGGGGATCCGTACCCTGAAGCCCTGCAATACGTGAAAAAACATGAAGTAAGAATAGTAGTACAAGTAGTAAGTACACTCTTTACCCTGATATTAATTGTATTGAAACTTTTTAGTAATCATTAATTATTCTTTCATGTTTTGTAAAAATGCTGTTTCATTACTAAATCAAATAAGTTGACTGTACTTTTCTACTAAAACATAGAGTGCAATGATCTTGTTAAGCAGAGATTAATAAAGATGTTTTGATTTTGAAGTGAAGTCTATTCAAACTCGGCTCTGCTGCTACATGCGCAGGCAAGTTCAACCACAGCTCCTTTGTTGTTGGACTTTGAGACAAAGTGGACTGGTAAGTGTGAACAATAAACATTTTAAATATTTGTAGACATTTATCTACTTAAAGGATAGTCATGTTCCACATGCAGATGTAACTTAACATTATGGTTACAGCCGAGCACGACGGTTATAGTCATTTTATTTAAGTGTTAGTTTGCTAACGTTTCTCAGTTCACAGTTTATTATGGCCAGTTGCTTTGGGAGATGCAGGCTGCTGAAAGCAACCTTTATTACAACAAGTTCATTATGAGTGAATCTTGTTTGTAAGGGAAAATATTTTATTTTATCTTAAATGTGCTCCAGTTGTGTCAAGTCAACAAATTTCTATCATTAGCTTAGCTTAGTTTCACGTTGTTCATAACAGCACACTGGTGTTAACGTTAGTTCATGTTTGTTCTATACATCCTGATGCATGCTCAATAATCCAGGTAGAAAAATCCAAGAAAGTTCAATCTGGTCCTCTGGACATTCAAAAAAACAAAGCAAAAAAAAATGTAGAAACGTTTCGTCTCTCATCCAAGAGACTTCCTCAGTCTGAGCTGCTGTATTCAGCTCAGCCTCTTAAATAGCACCTTCTCAGAGTGGAAGCCAGTTTTGCTGCTGACAACCAAAACCAACTGATCACATGCCCAAGAAGGACCATCAGCCTAACAAAGGATCATTAGCACACTGATGGCTGTTTACTATTCAAAGGGGGTTGAATGATACCAGCAATCACAGCATTGTAAGAGGGGGACAGTTGAACCCGGAGGCCTCCACCCCTGTTTAATGATGGACGATTTCTTTTCACAAAGATGGCCTCCTTTACTCCTCTCTCAAACCATCGTTCCTCTCTGTCCAGGCTGTGAACATCTTCATCCTTGAAAGAGTGACCGCTGGCCTGGAGATGAGTGTAGACCGCAGAGTCCTGGCCTGATGATGTTGATCTTTTGTGCTGGGCCATCCTTTTGGCCAGTGGCTGTTTTGTTTCCCCGATGTAAGACTGATCACAGCCCTCCTGACACTGAACAGCATACACAACATTACTCTGTTTGTGCCGGGGGACTGGATCTTTGGGATGAACCAGTCTTTGCCGTAATGTATTTTGGGGTTTAAAAGCCACTGGGACGTTATGTTTAGAAAATAAATGTCTCAGTTTCTCTGATACTCCCTCAACATATGGAATGACCACTGGTCAAGAACCTGGAACTAAAATCATCGGTCAGCGGGCAAGCAAGATCCTTCAGAAGGCACAGACCCAGCTGCTGAATGAATGGGTGAGACAGACCAATTTTACTATTGAGGCCTTGAAGGCCAAAGAAGAGCACATTAAACAGAAACTAACTATGTGTCTAGATCAGACCACACTTCAGCAAGTGTTGGACTGTACAGATCAGGCACGCTTAGCACAGCATGTCAAGTCCAAGACTCGACAACAAAACAAGTTTAACTTACTAATAACTCATCAACACCATCACTATTCTAATAACAACACATTCAGTGTAGGACAACACTCCAGTAGTCAATTACATGCCAGGGAGACAGAAAAGTGGGTGAAGAATTTATCTGACAGACAGCTCACCCAGCCGGAGACAGAAATTCTTGCCAGGGGACTGAACTTTGCGGTTGCACCAAGTAGATTTCCTCTCGTGGAGATGATCACAGCCACTGAGTCAGCTATCCGCAACAACAAAATTAAAGAGGCTGAAGCAGAACAGCTCAGAATCAAAGTTTCAGCCTGCCTCAGCAATGCCAAACCACCACCTTCCAACATCAGTAGAGAGGAGAGGGACACACTCACCACTCTTAGCAAGGACAAAAACATCATTATTCTCCCAGCAGACAAAGGAAGGTGCACAGTGATTTTGAACCAGAAAGACTACCATGAGAAAGTTATGACACTCCTTAGTGACTTAAACACTTATGAACCTCTGAAAAGAGATCCAGGAAGTGGTTACAAGAAGAAATTGATAGATTGCCTGAAAATTTTGGAGCAGGACAAGGCTATTGACTGTTTTCTGTACCACAGACTGTACCCAGGGGAGGCCACACCTAGTCTGTATGGTTTACCTAAAATCCACAAACAAGGTGTACCTTTAAGACCAATTGTTAGCATGATTAACTCTGTCACTTACAATGTTTCCAAATATCTGGCGTCTGTACTCATCCCCTTAGTTGGCAGCTCAGAACACCACATACAGAACACCATGGACTTTGTGGATAAGGTGAGGGATGTCATCATGGAGACTGATGAAACAATGGTCTCTTTTGATGTCACATCACTCTTTACGTGCATTCCTGTTGATGATGCAGTAGAGGTGGTCAGTTTAAAATTAAAATCAGATACCACTTTGAGCAGCAGGACCACGCTTTCTACAGAACAACTGGGTCAACTCTTGAAACTGTGCCTGCAGTCAACCTACTTCGCATATGGGGAGCAATATTATAGGCAGAAACATGGGTGTGCTATGGGGTCTCCAGTTTCTCCTATTGTTGCCAACCTGTACACGGAGGAGGTAGAAAAGAGAGCCTTGACGTCCTTTTCAGGGACACCACCAAGTCATTGGTTCAGGTGTGTTGACGACACTTGGATTAAAATTAAATCTCAGGAAGTTGTTGTGGCTTGCTGCCACGATCGTGTTCAAAACAGCTGAGACGGTCACCTTAGTTCAAAAGATTTATTTGACAAACAGGAGTTACAGGTATTCAGAGACAAACAATTACATTTGTAAAATATATGCATATATTTGGAGCATTAAAAGAACGAACCGTCTCGGTCTGTGCTCTCCCGGAAATGCTCGCTGGGCGTGTCATTTCCGGCTTTTATCAAAGTTTGAGAAGGCTAGCTTTCTGATTGGTTTAGACCCGGTTACTATGGTTACTGGTCTAGCCCGCCCCCCTCTTACTACATTCCAGAGATAAGATATGGAGGCTTGGTTTCTTGTCTGCGTTCAGACTGTTCACCCTCTAGTTTCAGTTTAGCTTGATTATACCTTATTGATATTTGAGTTAAAATTGTTTCTTTCTAGGAATAATTAATAACTATTAATTATTAACTAACTCATGTTTATGTTTTTTAATTGATCCCTCTGGCTTATACTTGTGTATCCGTTCAGCTGAAGTCACCCTGCCCCCACATCTAGTAACATTCTAAACCGACCCTGTATCAAACAATGATTAAATGATTAAATCCTAATTGTTATTATTAAGAGAGAACCTGAGGGATTTTATTTAGTCAAACTATATTAAGTCTAAATTAAAGAAATGTGTTCTAGCTTTATTTATGTTAATCAGTGTGTATGTGAACTTGTAAAATTATCATTAGCTAATATAAGATTATATGTAAAGGTAAAATAGTTAGAATTAGTAAACATTTTCTATAAATATAGTTCAACCCTTGAAGAAAGGCACGCACACACTTTGTATAATATGACATTTGAAAGCTTGATAGGAAATATGAAAAGGTATAAAAATATGAAATCCAACAATTCCTCTTTTGATCTCCCCATATTCATGGGAGATCACACCCTTTTGGATTTGTCCAGATGTAAGTGACCCAAACTTACTGCAACCCTCCAGGGGTCCTGGACCAGACCCCTGGTTCAAACCCTTCAAAACCTGTAAAAAATACCAAATGCATAAACCTTTATAAAAATACAAAAAACGCAACAACACTCCTAGTAAAAGATAAATGCCCAACACACCAACATAAGTAAAACTCTACCCTAATACCAAAATTGACCTCCTGTTAAACCACCTTTAAAATACCTCCTGGTATTTTAGAATGATGAATTGCCCAATTGAATGGAGTAAAATTTTGAATAGTTAAGAGTTTCCAATTGAATCCACGACCCTTCTCTGGTTGTTTTTCAGAATGACTGAAAGGAAAGACAAGACACTCATGTTAAACAAGAAAAGACAAAACACTCAATTTAAACAGGACTATCTAACAGGTCTTCGGTTCTTGAGCTTGCGGTGGGAGGCCTTGTTCGTCCACAAGGGTCCTTCTGGTGCTCGACGGGATTCGGCCCGCGGAGATATCTTCATGTAAAGTCCTCAGAACCTTTATCAGTCTGATTAGACATTCTAAATGACGTGTGTGTGCATTGGGACAAAACTAAAATCAGTTTGACGCGTCTTCTGTTCTTCACGGTCAGGGCTGGAAATCTTCCATCCTTCCCCGTTCCACCTGACTGACCGACTTAGGCAGAGCGGAGACTTCTTTCTCCAATGTTTGCTACTACCTTTTTCAACTAGGACAAAGGGGCAAAGAGTGAGCTCCCACAAAGGTCCTGTCACCTCCTCCAGGTGTAGTGGGGAGCTGTACTCCTGATGTTCCAGCAGATCAGCCTCCATCTGGTCCTGCGATCGATTCAGCTCCTCTGCATGGGGCGCACTGGTTGTGGTCGTAACAGGTGTCACTCTCCTTCTGGAGACCGATGGCGTGTGATGTTCTCTCCACCACCTGGTGGCGTCCTGTCCATCTTTTTAGTAGGACCCAGTCCGGTGTGATGGTCCGTAGTCAATCTCCTCGGTCAGAGATTCTCCCTCCTGATGAGAAAAGCTGGACACCAAAGCTTGCGAATTGTTAAACACCCTGTATGGCCTTTTGATTATTTTATCTGTGGGATCCATGACCCATTTGTGGGCCTGGAAAAAATGACTGTGGTTACTTCCTAGTGAGTAAAACCTGTTTCTTAATTATTGGACACCCTGATGGTCATTATTGCTACTGCTAGTGTGTACTCTTACATTGTAATGGTTATAATAAAACAGAGCTTGTAAAACTGAAATAAAATGCTATTCTTACATTCATCTATACACTTGAAACTGAAATGAGGTACATACTGGACTTCTCCAAGGATACCTGTGTACTGTAGTACCGTCTTCCACCCTTCCAAGCCTTTGCAATCAACAGGTCTACCTACAATAAGCAAAGTTAAACATAATAACACAACACCCATACACAACAACACCCTGCAATAAGCAATCCCCCACGCCGGCCTCCCTCCTCCTGGAACCTGTGGAAGGAACTTCATTAAACGCTTGCGCCAACAGCCTCAATTTAATAATAATAATAATAATAGAATTTAATCTTCCCTCCAGGTACCTGTCTGTGCGAAAGAGGGGAAGAAAGGGCAAGGAAGAAAAAGAAAGGAAAAAATGTGGTTAAAATACTTTGTTCATGAAACCTTTTATTAGCCCAATTAAACTATTTAAGTCCAGTCCAGTCAGTCAAGTCAGTTGTGTTTAAAACTACCGAATCACCCCATTTCTCCTTAACCTTTGCTCAAATCCACTTCAGGAGTCTGTGTTTTGATGCTAGGGGCTTCCCCTTTTTCTGGAATCTGTACACATTACAACAAAGAAAGAGACAAATACTTTTGTTAAACCGATATATACAAGTGCAATGTCGTTTTGTAGGCTTCTGATTTATTCCACTTTTCAAATGTCAATGTGATTATCCTAAATGATCCTTTAAATGCCTCAGACTTACTACTGGCTTTTTGCTGTTCATTTAAATATAAAACCCTAAGAAGTTATTTTTGTATATTTTGTAATGATCTAATCATTGTATGAACTGTTTCCTGCTAAGAGCAGCCTTCCCCTTCCCCCTTTTTGAAACAGTTTTCTGTTTCAAATCTGAAGTATTACCGGCTGTAATTTACTAACACCCAGTCTGAGTATTAGTTTCAGAAATATAGAATATGGTGTAGTTTTAATCTTCCCCCTACTGTTAATAAATCCAGGTTTTGCAAAAAAAAAAGCCAAATATAACCCAAGTTCTCATATAATTTCCAAAGAGTTAACCATTAAATAAATGTCATCCCTTGTATCAAACCAGACCAACCAAATGAGCTCATTCAAGGCAAAGACAATCATTTAGTATTACTTTAGAAAACATTAGTGAACTCAATCCAAATCAGATCTCAGGTACAGGCTTCTATGGAATGAGACTTCGTGACCTGTATAAACGAAAAGTTAAAAAGTCAATATTTTGCTCAGGGGTGGGGAGCATTATTCATCGTCCTATTAGGTTTAGAGGTAATAAAACAATTTTCATCTCAGAGCAATTGGAAAAGGGCGAATCATCTAGCACCCCCACAGTAGTATTTCTGTGTCATGTTTTGTCACCTGTCTTAAAATGAGCCTATGTGAGTGATTATTATCAAAGCCAACTGCAGTTTTGATCCAGACCCCAAGGCGCTCGGATGATCATCACAGACCAAATGTGGGGTTGACACCTCCGTCAGGCTGCAGTTGATGTTAGTGACCTTGGACAGATTGACCACCAGCTTTTCTTTCAGTCTTTCTGTCTTCAGTTTGTCTTCCTTGGTCTGGAGACCAGTTCAGCTTTGTGCAACAGTTCATAGGCCAGCATACAGCGAGACTTGACTGGATGTTCCCATTGTTGACAAACTCTAGGACCCCCTGTGGACAGTTAATTCAGTTTGTTGTTGGACTGATAGATCTTTGCTTTGAAAAGTCATATTGTTTGGCTGACAATTTCTTTGTTGTTGTGTCAGTGGTGCTCGACTGACAGTTTCTTTGAACCATCCCATTGGTCAGCTTCCTAGACCCAACTTCAGCGTCCACCTGAACACATCTGTTATCCGATCCGGCACCCAGCACCACAGGGTCACGATTAACACTCAGATGGATGCTGTATGTATCTGAAGGCTACCTGTCTGTGTTTTGTGGGCCTAGCCAGACTCACCTCCCCAATCCATAGCTCTGTCTTCTCAGGCTGCTGAGAAGGAAAAATAAACAATACAATTATTAAAAGTCTGATTCAACATTCATCTGTTATCAACATTAATCATCTGTTAGCAAGTTCTATTCTGGGACCACAGCGTTTACCTTCAACAGAGTCATTCTGGTGTCCTGGACTGCACAACAGATGTTTTAAATGCTCAATTACATAAGAGTGAAAACTTTCATTAAACACTGCACAATCCAATTCATTATGCCTATTGCATAAAATATCCCATTCAAAATAATGTCTCAATCTTTTAGAATATGTGTTTTGACTCACCACCTGACAGTGAGGACCACTCTCAGGTCCACATTATCCATTTAGACGTTGTAAAGGTTTAGGCAGCATGGTTATATGTAATCACTGCTTGTTATATACCAAATCTGCAAATTCTTCCATCTCATAACTATTCTTGTTCACTGCATCCTAAACAAAATACTTCTAATTCAATTCAATTAAGACTATGTCTACACTTCAAGACATCACAGAGACCATTAGCACTGCACAAAAACGTCTACATGCACCTTTGTTCACAAAGTACAACTTTTCAAACTCACCATGTACTCAATTCTGTTCTCCTTATGCACTCATAGGACCTGTGTGAAATCTCAAGATGTTTAGAGTCATTTCATTTACCCACTAGAATTGTTGTTTTCCCATAAATAACCTACTTGAGGTAGCTCTTAGAAGGAAACAGCTTCTAAACTCTAGACAACATTTTCAATATGTGATAAAGTCCTTTGGACTGATTGATTTAACCCAAGCATTTCAATTTGTGCTAAGTTAAGAGTTTCTTTGAGCAGAATAAATTTTTCTTCATTTTACAAGTGTCAAGGATTCTGTTTATTCCTTATCTTACGTTCTGTCGTTTTTTGTTGAATTTAATTGAAATTTATTAACTGATGTTATTGTCAATTCCAAGAAGAAATTTTGGCTAATTTGTTTACAATGTGTCATAAACTTGATTTGACCAGTTTATGATGTTATTTGTCCTGCTTCCTTCGGCTTTTCCCTTTTCAGAAGTCACCACAACGAATCATCCTCCTTATTTCCTCTTAGGCCTTTGTCAGACCTACGCCTCACTTCCTCCAAGACCACCCCTACTCCATTTCTCTTTCTATCCACACCCTGATAAAACAGTTTGAACCCAGCACCAATGCTGCGAGCCTTGCTGCTCTTCCACTTGGTCTCTTTGACACCTCAACCATTTACCTGCCTTCTCTGCATCATGTCAGCAGCTCTCTGTCAGCAGCTCTCTACCTTTGCCTGTCTGTTCAGTACGTTTGTTATCAAGTTACCTCTGTCCCTCGCCCGCTCAGCGAGTGGCTGTCTGCCATCTTCATCCTCCCACACAACGAGCTGCTCCAACAATACCTCCAGCTGACTCCCTCTGACTCCACCTCTCGGTTAATTACCACTCCTACACGGGATGTCCCCCTCTGGCCCTCTGGCCTTGAGTTTCAAACCATTGCTGCAGATCAACTGTTCCAGAGGTCACTGCCTCCTCCTTTACCTCTGACACTGATTGAACACACAAATGATTTTTGACCTCGCTCTCTTATCCCCGTTTATGTCTGGCCTCCGACAGCTGTGGTCTAATCAGCTGCTGATTATTCTTCCTATTTTAAACGATGTATTACATTTCTCCCCCAACGTTCAGTGACTGAAAATGGCGTTGATATCTCCTCCTGCCAAGATCACCCCTAAAATGAGAGCATTAAGAATGTTCAGCCAACGACCTCCTCTCTGCTCACCCTTATTTTACCTGGTCCAACCTCTGAACACCTGTCAGGCTGCTTCCAAGGCTGCCTGATGATGTACCACCTCCAAGCACCTCCTCCCTCTTTTAAGCTGTATTCAGCTTACTTCAACGTTGTTGTACTTCTACTGACTTATTTCTGCTAATTTCTAAACATTGTGCTACGTTCAGCTAATGTTTGGAAGATTCACATAGTCCTGCTTACATTTCAGATACTATTCAGCTGTTACATGCCAATATCCGCTAATTCCACCTTTCTTTTTAAATTAATCCAACTTTTACAGCCCAATTCAGGAAAACCAAGCTCTACCCACTTACTTCTGGTACTGTAGATCATTTCTGCTTGTTTTAGCTATTGGTCTGCTGGTCTTTAGCTAATTGCCTCTGTTTCTTTTTGATAATTCCCATATTTCGTGCGCGTTTATACTAATTTCATATTCAAAATTGTTCCATATCGTTTAGATTGTTCACCAATATGCTCTTAACTTATGTATTGATCTTGTAGACTTTCCACAGGAGTCACATGTTTCTCATTTATGAGTTCCACACCTGATGACAACGTTCACACACTCAGGCTTTAAAATCTTTTTTTATTCTCATTCACAGCTGGCCCCGTTGTGATAAAACAATTCACAAGTGTAAGGATCCAGCCCTGCACCCTGCTTTTCTCTCTCCTCATCACTC
>NC_056509.1:5626514-5629720 GCF_014905685.2 Nematolebias whitei
CGCAGCCAAGGTGTTGAGGGGATCCGTTTTGGTGGCCTTAGGATTGCTTCTCTGCTTTTTGCAGATAATGTGGTCCTATTGGCTTCATCAGGTCATGACCTACAGCTTTCACTGGAGCGGTTCACCATCAAGTGTGGCGAAGCCGGGATGAGGATCAGTTCCTCTAAATCTTAGGCCATGGTCTTGAGCTGAAAAAGGGTAGAGTGCCTTCTCTTGGTCGAGGAGGAGGTCCTGCCCCAAGTGGAGGAGTTTAAGTATCTTGGGGCCTTGTTCACAAGTGAGGGAAAAATTGAGCATGAGATCCAGAAGCGGATAGGTGCAGTGTCTGCAGTGAAACAGGTACTGTACCAGTCTATCTTAGTGAAGAGAGAGCTGAGTCAAAAGGCGAAGCTCTCAATTTACCGGTCGATCTACGTTCCTACCCTTTATCAATGGTCATGAGCTTTGAGTTGTGACAAGAACGAGATCACGGATACAAGTGGCTGAAACGAGTTTTCTCCGCAGGGTGTCTGAACTCTCCCTTAGAGATAGGGTGAAAAGCTTGGTCATCCGGGAGGGACTCAGAGTAGCTGCTTCTCCACGTCAAGAGGAGCCAGTTGAGGTGGCTTGGACATCTGGTTAGGATGCCTCCTGGTGAGATGTTCCAGACATGTCTCACTGGGAGGAGACCCAGAGGAAGATCCAGGACATGCTGGAAGGACTAGTTTCTTGGTTGGCCTGGGAATGACTTGGATCCCAGAGAAGCTGGCCCAAGTGTCTGGGGAAAGTGAAGTCTGGGCCTCCCAACTTAGGCTGCTACCCCCACGACCTGACCCCGGATAAACGGAAGAAAATGCACGGATGAATGGATAGTAGCTTAGAATGTATTGTTATTATTATTTTATTTTATTTTTTATTTTTTCCTGTCTTCTTCACCTTAATGTGTGCTGATAAGGCAGAAAGGCATCACTAAATGCCTCAGGTAATGCCATGAGCTTCACTACCTCCACAATTACAACTATCTTTGTTTGTTTGTCTGAGGCTAGCTCACCCTGGATTACATTTCCTCATGGGAGGAGCAATCTTACTGTTCACGTAAAATATTTGATAATGCTCTTATAGAAAAATTTCCTGAATGTTGTTCATAATGTGTTAATGCTACATGTTTGTCTCTTTATCCTACAACTGGGTAACTTTACAGTAGACCTAGCCGTGCAAATCATGCATGTTAGGCTGCCTTCAGGCCCAGGCCTCCCTTGCAAAAGAGATCTGTGATCTCAAGGGGATTTGCCTGGTTTAAAAAATGTTAATAAATAGCCCACTACTGGAGTTTTAATTAGATATTTTAAATTACTAATAAACATGAGGGATGATGATCATATTGCTTTATGCTAGGCCATGGGTAAGAAGGAGTGATTATTAGTATTGTTTCATATTGGCTAGTGATTTTATTTCCCCTAAAAGTTAACTTATGCCCCTTTTCCATTAGTAACGGTACAGCACGGTTCGGCTCGACTCAGCACAGTTCCAAGGCTTTTCCACTAGTAATGGTTCATAGAACCAGTCCCTTTATTCCGTACCCATTTCTCTGGGGCTCCAAGCAGGCCGAACTGGCACCAAAACATGATGTCATAATACTGTTGATCACTGATTGGTCAGGGAGTGGAGTCACTGGTGGTTTGAGAAACTTTTCACAACAACAAACTCCGCCAGTTACAATAACTTGGAACTCAAGGAGCAACTAGACCTATTTCAAAGATATTAAAAACAATAATGAAAACAGTAAAAACAAACTTAAATCTGAGTCACTTACGATGAAATTACAACATAACAGTCCTACTGAATATTGGAAAGAAGTTTAAAGGACCTGTCTTAACTTTCTGGGATTTTTCTACCTGAATTTTTGAGCATGAGTCCATTTACCATTTAACCCTCGCGAGCATGAGTCACTATTGGGCGGGTGCAGCCTGTTTGTATCACTGCTCTGCTGCTCCCTGGGGTGGAGGTGGTGGTGGTGGTGGGGGGGGGGGGCGGTCTGTGTTTCCCCATCCCTACAGTGCAGCTTCAGTGAGATCTGAGTGAGACCGGGCAAGAGCGACTTGTTAAGTTAAAATAATAAAGCACATCCTGAACCGAGCCTTTAGTACAGTCCCTCAACGACCACTGAGTGGGCCAGGCCACCGGGAAATGTCTCAGTACTCCCGATGGTTAGTCTGCCACTGGTTCCCACACTCTCAACCGGTATTGCACAATACCATTTTCCCACCATTTCAGTAGGCAAGCACAAAAACTGGATTTTATTAAGTTGAAACCTTTTAATTTAATACTTTTTAAATATACTTAAGCAGGGCTTAATTTCGGTTGTATCCT
Source organism: Nematolebias whitei (assembly GCF_014905685.2). NCBI lineage: Eukaryota > Metazoa > Chordata > Actinopteri > Cyprinodontiformes > Rivulidae > Nematolebias > Nematolebias whitei. Next base: position 5,628,864 of record NC_056509.1, read on the forward strand.
ATTACATTACACATTACGAAGCATGGTCATTATTTTCTGCATGTTGTTTTATAATTTAACTATAGCTCCCTCCACACCAGAGTACCACTCTTGTGTCGTCAATGAATCCATACTGGCCAGATTATACTGACAAGACCAAAGTTTTGGATTGAAAATTTCAGCCAGACACCAAGAACGTTTTCACAATTTTATTGTGTTGAGGCTGCTGGTGGGAGTCTGGATCCTCTCACAGGAACTGGTCTTTTCAAACTGGTGAGGGGAGTTAAGTGAGATGCAGAGCCAACTCCCAGAGCATGGAAAAGTGGGGTTAGTGGTGGTAGTGATGTTACCTTAAGTGATGGAAATGCAGCTGGAAAGAGAGGCCTTTAACGCTGACAGCAGATCCAACAGAGGGGCAAACTTTAATCGTGGTCCAAGTGGGGAAACAAGGGTCATACATGAGGGAGTAGAGGTCAGAGAACAAATCTATAGGGGAATCCTTAATCCAAAAACCAATGGGAAGAAAAATGTTGTAGTTACCAGAATCAGATGAGCAGAACTAACCAGACATGGGGCAGACAAGGCAGAGAATCCAGGAAACAGGCATGAGGTCGTGACAAGAAAATCAGGCGTGAGCTTGGAATAAACACTGGACATCTAAAGACAAAATGTGTTTGATAATCTGGTAGAAACTTGGTGTGGCGCTCTTATATAGAACAGACAACAGGTAATGAGCATGAGAGTGATTGTGACAGAGATGTGTGCGTGACAGGTGGCAGAGATCAGAGATCATGACTATATATATGTATATACTGCATGTATATATGTATATATATATGTATATATATATATATATATATATATATATATATATATAT
>NC_056509.1:5629820-5635802 GCF_014905685.2 Nematolebias whitei
ATATATGTATATACTGTGTGTGTGTGTATATATATATATATACACAAACCAGATTCCAAAAACATTGGGACACTAAACGAATTGTGAATAAAAACTGAATGCAATGATGTGGAGATGGCAAATGTTAATATTTTATTCGTAATATAACATAGATGACAGATCAAAAGTTTAATCTGAGTAAATGTAACATTTTAAAGGAAAACTATGTTGATTTAAAATTTCACATTGTCAACAAATCCCAAAAAAGTTGGGACAAATAGCAATAAGTGGCTGGAAAAAGGAAATTGAGCATATAACGAACAGCTGCAAGACCAATTAACACTAATTGGGTCAATTGACAACATGATTGAGTATAAAAAGAGCTTCTCAGAGTGTCAGTGTCTCTCAGAAGCCAAGATGGTAAGAGGATCACCAATTCCACCATTGTTGCGCAGAAAGATAGTGCAGCAATACCAGAATGGTGTTACCCAGCGTAAAATAGCAAAGACTTTTAAGTTATCATCATCAACCGTGCATAACAGCATAAAAAGATTCAGAGAATCTGGAACAATCGCTGTGCGTAAGGGTCAAGGCCGTAAAACTCTACTGGATGCTCGTGATCTCCGGGCCCTTAAACGTCACTGCACCTCAAACAGGAATGCCACTGTCAAGGAAATAACAGAATGGGCTCAGGAATACTTCCAGAAAGCATTGTCAGTGAACACAATCCACCGTGCCATCCGTCGTTGCCAGCTGAAACTCTACAGTGCAAAGAGGAAGCCATTTCTAAGCAAGCTCCACAAGCTCAGACGTTTGCACTTGGCCAGGGGTCATTTAAAATGGAGTGTGGCAAAATGGAAGACTGTTCTGTGGTCAGATGAGTCACGATTTGACGTTCTTTATGGAACACTGGGATGCCATGTCATCCGGCCCAGAGAGGACAAGGATAGCCCAAGTTGTTATCAACGCTCCGTTCAGAAGCCTGCATCACTGATGGTATGGGGTTGCATGAGCGCTTGTGGCATGGGCAGTTTGCATGTCTGGAAAGGCACCATTAATGCAGAGAACTATGTTCAGGTTCTAGAACAACATATGCTCCCATCTAGACGTCATCTCTTTCAGGGAAGACCCTGCATTTTTCAACACGATAATGCCAGACCACATTCTGCAGCAATCACAACATCATGGCTATGTAGGAGAAGGATCCGGGTACTGAAATGGCCAGCCTGCAGTCCAGATCTTTCACCTATAGAGAACATTTGGCGCATCATAAAGAGGAAGGTGCGACAAAGAAGGCCCAAGTCGATTGAACAGTTAGAGGCCTGTATTAGACATGAATGGGAGAGCATTCCTATTTCTAAACTGGAGAAACTGGTCTCCTCTGTCCCCAGACGTCTGTTGAGTGTTGTAAGAAGAAGGGGGGATGCCACACAGTGGTAAAAATGGACTTGTCCCAACTTTTTTGGGATTTGTTGACGCCATGAAATTTGGAAACAACAGATTTTTCCCTTAAAATGATACATTCTCTCAGTTTAAACTTTTGATCTGTGATTTGTGTTCTATTCTGAATAAAATATTAGATGTTGGCATCTCCACATCATTGCATTCAGTTTTTATTCACAATTTGTTTACAACTTTTTTGGAATCCGGTTTGTAAAAATAGACACGTGAAAACTTCTGTCTGTCTGTGTTTGTATGTTTGGGAGTTTAGTATGTTTGCAGTTTAATCCAAATTATGTCTTTATTTGTGTTTTATAAATTAATTATTCTTGTTCGTGTTCTATTTTTTATTTTTAAAAATTGCAATAAAACTTCAAAAATAAATTTGGTCTCCTCGTTTGGATGAATATTAATTTGTTATGGTATTGAATTCCCTGGAATTAACAGACTCTACTCCAGTGACTGGGTTCTGATTATTACAAGATGAGTACATTAATTAAGCTGTTGCTGGTCAGTAAACTGACTTGGTGCCTCATCTTCTCGGGGGCCAAGATGGTGAAGAGGAAGGGCAGCCAACTGGGGACCAGAAAGCTGCATTTTGACTCCCAACCATTCCCACATGTCACAGTGCCTCTGAGCAAGACACCCAATCCCCAACTGCTCCCCAGTCGCTTACATAGCTGCCCACTGCTCCACTTGAGTGTATCTCACTTGTGATGGGTTAAATACAGAAAACTAATTTTGCTAACTGCAGAACAGATGGGACAAAACCCAAGAACCCCTACACTTATGTCCTCTGTGCACCACAAGCAGCTAGATTGTGCCAAGAGGATCCATTTTGTTCTGGGTGAAGAAGATTTCAGTGTCAAAGTGTTGAGGTGCATTACCATAATAATGCAAGTGCTCTTTATTCTGTCATTCCTCATTTGTTGGCTGTACAGAGTGTGAGGGTTTAAGTCATAATCAAAAATTATGTTGCCAAGTCAAAATCCAACATGGACACCATTACCATATGTAAACTGACCACCCCGATCATTTGAGTGTAAAGCACTTTGAGTATCTTCATAAGATAAAAAAGTGCTATCTAAGTGCAGTCCATATTGTTTTAAAGTATAGTTTTGTATAGTTTAGCAAGTAGGGCTGGGCCATATCATATCGTTCTTGATAATACCGGTAAAAAAAGTTTGCCCGGGCAATTAAATGATATCATGATATACTAATTTCATGACGCAATACGTCAAGCGCCCCGCCCCATTAATAGAACCGAGCACGCTGAACGACCAAACTGAACTGCGCACCCCCCCTCCACCTGTCTGTACTGGTGTAACACTAATTAGTTGTGTGCAATACTAGCTAGCTAAAAAGCTAAAAACAAACAACGTGCGACTCGGCTGTCTCTCCATCCAGCTCTAAAATGCAGGTACAGACAGCTCAACCGTCTCTCCCTTCTCCCACACCCCTCTGAGCAGCCGGTGCGGGCGCAGCTCTCGGCTGAGTCTCCCCCGCTCTAACCTGCTGATACAAACACGCGCAGGTCTGTCTCAGTTCCACAGTCCATGGACCAAGAACAGAGTCAGGTGATGAAAGACAGAGCATCAGAGAAATGAATCATTCCTGCAGGAATAGAGGAAGCTGAAACACCACAAGCTTCAGGGTCAGCTGGACGCCTTGTCAAGATTTAGAAGGTATAGCTCATTTCAAGGCAACATATATTTTGTTGTATGTTCCATTTATGCTCAACAGATCTTAAACTTCATTTTATTCAGTTCTTTTGGGAAACTTCATCTGCATTTTAGTTTTTGTGGTGGATTTTGTTGATCTATATTTTGTGTAGACTGTTTCAATCTAAATAACAGAAGGATCATTTTTATTTTTATATTTTGAGACTGAATACTTTACTAAATAATTTCAGTAAAATTAACCCTTGTTTTTTAAAAGTTTGTATATAATACTGCAAAGCAACATGTTAAGTTAAATTTGTCAAATGAATTACTATGATTTATTTTCTGGGGGGTTTATATCACAAAATTTATCGTTATCGCCAGAATGCTCTGAAATATCACAATATTATATTTAAGCCATATCGCCCACCCCTGTTAGCAAGTATAGTTTTAAGCCTTGGCCCCCATAGATTAATCTATAATGGCCAAGGCTACCATTGCCCTGCACAACACCCCCTGGCTCCACCCCTGCACCTGGTGGTGGATAAAACTGCTCTCCACTTGCCAGAATCTGTCACTTCATAGCCTCGGACAAAACAAAAACCAAACAAACCCATGCTCTTCCCCACAGTGTAACGCCTACCCACTTGAATATCTTGCACCTAAACATCAAGGTTTACTTGCATTCCCAGCTCAGTTCCAGTCCAGAAAAATACTCATGTTAAAAACTACATTCACTATCCAGATCTCTCAGGGGACATAGACACAATGCTTGTCTTAAAGGAAGTCCATCAGAAACTGTTTTTAACTGTGTTGGTACATAATTTGTTGAGAAAATGATGTGATTTCTGCTTTACTGACTGTTTCTGGGCTCAGGTGTCTCCTCACATGTGATGCTGATAGTAAAACTGACTACTTTGACAGCTGTTTTGATTTTTTTGCCCCACAGAAGAAGCCAGTGTTGTGGTCTCCACAGCAGTTTGCAGCGTGGGAGGGCTCCTGCAGGGCTAAGAAAATGAAACTGCTCTTGTGTGGTTCTGGACACCTCCAGCCATGTTGTGCGCCTACACACACACACACACACACACACACCACAGTGAGTGAGCGCAGCAGGCCAGTTCTCTCCCCTCAGCTGTACATGATAAACAAAATAATGGCTTTAGTTGGCCAGCATATTTGGTTCCTGCAGACCCACAGGTCAGCTTGTAACTGAGAGTTTTCTGGTCCAAAAACTGAGGATTTGAAATCCCCACCCCCACCCCCAAACAACTCCTGACATTTCTGTGACAGTCCCTGCCTGAGAGCCTGATGTGGTGTCAAGGCCAGGTGCAGTGGTGGCTCAGCGCCTCTTAGCATTCCAGACAGGCCAGATCCAGGTTCTGACAGGCTGGGTCTGTGGGGACGGGCTGAGTCCAGACGCTGTTTTGACCCCGCTGCCCTCCTGTATCTTGTTTACCTTCAGCTGTTGGCACTCACTCAAAACACAGAAAAAAATAGAACAAAAAAAAAACCCCAACAATGTTCGTTTCTACCTTCCCCAGATAGAAATCAGAAACTGACATTACTGGAGCTCAAAACACCTCAACCAGACTGTGGGCCCTGTGGGGCTGACAAGAACTGACTGGACCTTGACCACAGCTTAAGCACGTTCTCCTGGCCAAATGGACCTGGATTCATTTTTTTTTTTTACCTTGACAGGAAAAGGGTCAATTTAAAGAAAAGTTTAAGCACTTATTTACAATAAAACAAAATATACATCAAGGTATGGAAAATTTATCTTGAGGAGCCTTCACTTGAACACAGAGTTAAAAACTAGCAGCCCTTCAACCACAGAGCACACAATATTGTTAAAGTACCACAGAGAAAAAACCTCGGTCATGTTATTCATCATTGAAAAAAACGAAAGTCAGCCTTTATTCTGTTTTTGACCATTACGGTAAATATAGTTTCAACTTTTTCCCCTGCAACACTGTTTATCTTATTTGAACTACTAATATATGTTGACATTTTTGCTTGTCCAATCTGAAACTTTAAAAATTTCCACTTAGTAGCTTCATTTTTAGCATAGCCAGCACCAAATATAAAAGCCACTTGGTACCAAGAAACTCTGCTTTTTTTAAACACAGTTTCCAACAAGATAAACAAAGGTGCAAGTCGCTTTCATTCGAGAAACATGAAACATGGTTTCTATTTTTTGACAGAAAGGACACGATTCAGTTGTGTCTTTTTTTAAACTTAGACAAAATGACAAGAACCTGGTTTTGGATTCAGTAACTGCACCAGAATACAGGAATGGTTTAAAGAGTTTATTAAAGCAGGATCTCTGGTGGAGGTCTGGGTCCGTGGGCTGCTCGGATCTGCAGAGACAGGAGTGTCAGTGACTGGGTTTTGACTGTGATGGTTATTAAGGGTGCATTCACACCAGCCCTGTTTAGTCCGCTTTAATGGAACTCTAGTCTGTTTGCCTAGAAAGTCCAGTTTGTTTTAGGAGGTGCGAATGTGCAATTGAACTCTGATACAAACCAAAAATGCAAACTCTGGTCTCGGTTTGGTTGAAGTGAACTCTAGGTAGCGTGGTTCAAATGCAGTGTGAATGCAAGCAGACCGGAGACCGCTCCAAAAGCAGGTAGTGGACTACAACTCAGGGCATACAAACACACAATCCTCTTACCTCATACAAAGCAGTCTCAGCCGCCTTGTGTGAAAAACAACATTCCCCGTGGTCTTCTGCCTCAGCTTCTGCTCATGCTGAGTCCATTGTTGAAAAATTACAAAACAGAAATCCTAAAACTGCTAAAATTTGATGCCACTCTGTGTTTGTTTTTATTTCCAAAAGAAGAAGTGTATTCTTCAGAGGTTTTTGTGTCGTTTCCTTCAGTAGTTATTGGTGCAGTGCCACCAC
>NC_056509.1:5635902-5656117 GCF_014905685.2 Nematolebias whitei
GGGGGGGGGGGGACAGGTTGGCTCTATCAACTGACTCAGTGCATTGTGAATGAAAACCACACCCGCTGAAATGTAAACACATGTTATGAATATTAGTCCCCAACCGAAACGAGTCTCCCGGACTATCAGGTGTGAAAACAACCTAAGACAACTAAGGCAGTCACTAACCTCACAGTCAGGCAGAGGGCTGAATCCATGAGACAGGAGGATCCGATGACATCACCAGTGGTGGTAGAGCAGAAGCAGAGCAGGAGAACTGTGCAGCTTAATGTGTTGGGGCAAGTCCAGAATTGAGGTCCAGTAGATCGGTCCAAAGTCATACACCAGTGGTCAGAGTTCCTAATCCAAATCCTGAGGGCAAGATGAGAGGCATAGTTGAGGCAAGGCAGAGTAGAGTTATTACCGTGGTCAGAGAGAGCAGTCCAAATCTGGCAGGGAATAAGCAAAGCGAAGAGTTCAAGAGGCAGATAAGTGGTCAGAACCAAGAAGTCAAACAAGGCTGTGGCATGAACACTGGACATCTACTTAGACTACAAGCATGTCTTAAAGACATAAAATCCTGGATGACCCTTAATTTTCTCCTGTTGAACACAGACAAGACTGAGGTTTTGGTTTTTGGACCTGAGCACCTTAGGAATTATTTTTTCAGTCTTTCTCCCTCCTTAGATGACATTAATCTGTCCTCCAGGTCTAATGTTAAAAATCTTGGTGTTACTTTTGATCAGGACATGTCTTTTATCCCCCACATTAAAAACATTACGAACCACCTTCTTCCACCTGCGTAATATCACTAAAATTAGAAACATCTTATCTAAAAATGATGCAGAAAAACTGGTCCATGCATTTGTCACGTCTAGAGGAAACTCGCACAAACTCAATAAAATCAAGAGAGGTAAAGTCTATTTACCATTTAATGTTGATAAGTCAGGAAAAGTTACAAGCTCAGCGCTGAGGTGTCCGTCCGACCCGTCTTAACCCGGAAGCGGCGGCCCAGTGCAACGGAATGTCCCAGCTTATGTTGGCCCTTGGCTCCGCCATCACATCCGGGGCGGGCACAGCCAATCAGAGTGTATCAGTGGGGTGACTATGTGTGACAATATTGGTCTTTTCTGTTTCTGATGGTGGATAATGTGGTGATGTGCAAATCTATGTAAGTGTTGGAAGCAAGCAAACAAAAAAATCCTTATTGGGTGTTGATCCTGGGATCGCTCATTGTGAGCAGCTGAGACCGAATGATTTGTTCTGAACCAGGTTATGAGTCAGAGCAGACCAGACCGAGTCTCCAGCAAGATTAAACTTCTAACAGTAATGACATCATCTGCATACACAGGTAGAATGAAAGACATATTAAAACCTGGTAAAACCAACCCATCAATGTGTGATCTGATATTCTTTAACATTGGTTTCATAGAAAGAGCATTTTACATTCCAGACAAAGAACAACCTTGTCAAACACCTCTCGTAACTTTGAAAGGTTTACACAAGCAGCCATTAATCGTCAGTACACTTTCAATGTTCTCATACAAAACCATAGTCTTGGCAATGAACTCAGGGCCGAGACCAGACCTTTCCAAAACCTTCCAGATGTAACGGTGCTCAACCCTGTCAAAAGCCTTTCCCTGGTCTAAAGAAATCAGACCAGCATCATGTCCCAATGAGCAGGAGACGTCCAAAATATCTCTAATAAGGGACATATTATCAAACATACACCTGCCAGGAACACAGTAAGTTTGTGTTCGGTGGACCACTTGATCCATCACTTTTTTCCAGCAGTCGGAGTTTGCCAGATTGCCAGAACTTTTGAGAACAGTTTATAATCCGTGTGCAGCAGAGAAACAGGTCGCCAGTTTTTATTTCTTGAAGATCACCTTTCTTTGGTAACAATGCAAGAATTGCTCTTCTGCAGCTTTGAGGTAGAAAACCTACGGCAAAGCTTTCCTCAAAAACCTCCATATCGACGCAGAGGTCAGACCAGAAAACCTTATAAAACTCTCTTGGGAGTCCATCAATTCTAGGTGCTTTCCCTCCTTCCATACTTTGCAGTGCAGCATGAAACTCGTCCCTCAACTCCTTGGTGCTCTCCACAGGAGCTCTCGGAAGATCACTGTAGAAGTTGTTGAAACTCTCTTCATCCTCAGTGTATTCAGACCTATACAGATCAGCATCAAACAATGCTGCTGTCCGCCTGATGTCACCATCCGCGGTCAAAAGAGTGTTGTCAGACAATTTCAGTCCATGCATGAACTTGCTCTGTCCTTTCTTTTTTTCCAACGAGAAGAAGAACTTTGTTGGAGCATCCATCAAAGCAACTTTCTAAAATCTGCATTGAACCAGTGCCCCCTGTGTTTTTGGTCTCAGCAGGTCAGCCAACACAGCCTTTTTAGATTTCAGGTTCTCAAAACAGCCTGGTTTTCCTGTGGATTGTGCAGAATCCTGCAGCTCCACTATTTCAATCTCCAGATCTTTTATGGATTTGGTTAAATCAGATGAAACATTGACCATGTACTGTTGACAAAAATCTTTAATCTCGATTTTGCCGCGATCCCACCACTGCCCTATAGCTGTAAAATCTTCCTTTCTGGATTGGTGTACTCTCCAGAAAAAACTAAATGCTTTCTTAAAGTTGTTGTCTAATAACAAAGCAGTGTTAAAATGCCAGTATGCAGATTTATGTTTAATACTGGCAATAAAAATACTACACAAAACCAAAGTATGATCTGAGAAACTTACGGGATGAATATTACACCCTTGGACAATACCAATACTGTGTCTAACAACGTAAATTCTATCTAACCGAGCTGCAGAAAAATAATTTTCTGTACTCCTGGCCCATGTATATTGTTTCTTTTGATTATGCATTTCTCTCCATACATCAGCAAATGACAAGACTTCTATCAAACGCTTTAAGCAAGTTGTTGCAGCTGGATGAGGTTCAAAATGATTTTGATCCAATTTACAATTTTCTGTACAATTAAAGTCTCCACCCAAGAACAGAAAATCATCTGTATCACATTTACATAAAACATCTTCAAGTTTGTTTAAAGAGAACCCGCTCCCGTCCTGTATATGGAGCATATATATTAACAAAAACAATATTAAAACTCTCATATTTTGCTTTCACCACCATTAATCTACCTTTCACCACCTCTTCAGATTCGTATGACTCTGGCGAGAAGTCTTTTGAAAAAAGAATTGCTACTCCCCCACAGGCTCGGTTCAAATGACTCAAAACGACTCGTCTCCCCCATTCTCTCCTCCAGTCTGTCTCATTTAAACAATCACTGTGTTTCTTCAACCATCAACACATTTATATGTTTTAAATTCATTAATTCAAACACATTGATTCTCTTCCTCACATCTCTGGCTCAATTCAGATTTAAAGTAGAAACCCTGAAGTGGTTCATTGCCAAACAAGGAAGGATTAAAGCCAATAAAGAAAACAAAAATTTAAGCTTAGACTCTTCATTGTTGCTAAATTCTTGTTTAAGTTTACCGATCAACTTTTTTAACCGGTAAATTTCTTTGTCAGTGTCAGTGGCGATTTTAGGACTCATTTACAAGAGAGACCTGATTTTAATAAACAGTGATAACAACAGTGAATAACAACAACAACAACAACAACAACAACAGACAGTCACAAAAGAGGCATAGAAATTATTATTTTTTATTTTTATTTTTTTTTACAAATTAAAATAAAATGGCAACCAAAAGGACAGTCAAAAGGAAAAGTAGCGGAAAAAAACAGCTAGATTATAAGGCGGTGTAGAAAACTAAAAACAGGAACATGTTTGCATTGTTTTTTTTCAGGAACTTAACAGATGTTTGAAGCCACTTAGAGAGGTCAAGGTCAAGAGCTTCAAATCTTTTTGTAAGATATTCCAGGAAACAGGAGCGGAGTAGGAGAAGGTTCTTTAGTCTAGTTCAGTCCTCACTGAGGGAACACTGCAGGTAATAATGTCCTGAGAGCGCACGCTGTAGCTGCACTCACACAGAGACATGTAGGAGGAGATGTATGAAGGCAGCAGACCAAGAAGTGATTTAAAGATGAAAATGTACCAGTGAGAGAGTCTGTGTGAAGTTAATGGTGACCAGTTAACCAGTGAATACTGGGTGCAGTGGTGGGTACGACAGTTACAGCCAGTTATGGATCTTAGCACGCCATGATAGACAGCATCCAACATCTGCAGGGTGCTTCAAGGGGTGTTCATGAAAATAATGTCACTGTAATCAACGGAGGGAAGGAAAGTCACAGATACAAGGCGTTTTCTAGCATTCAGGGTTAGACAGGATCTGTTTCTGAAAAAGAAACCCAGTTTAACTTTCAGTTTCTTTACTAGGTTTTCCACATGGAGCTTAAAAGAGAGATGTGAGTCGATCAAGATACTCAAATATTTATAGGAATAGACAAACTCAACAGGGACACCATTTGAGGATAAAATCAAAGGAAGAACTGCTGGGACAGACTTCCTGTTTGATAAAAACATCCCTTTGGTTTTGTCGGCATTTAAGACAAGTTTGAGATGGAACAAATCAGACTGGGTGATGTTAAATGCAGATTGCAAAAGCTGGAAAGCCTTATCAACTGTTTTAGCTTGACAATAAACAACTGTGTCATCAACATAGAAATGTAAGGATGAATCAAGGATGCTCTGACCTACAATGTATTTATTTTTAATTTATTTATATAATGATTTTAATTGCTGGATATTCAGTCTCTGAGCTGCTGGCTTTAAGTAACTGTGGCCCCTAAGCAGTTTAGTTGAATAGCCCTGCTTTAGAGGGTGGAATACTGTTTAATCCATTTCCAAAACCTAAACTGAGTCTGGAAAAATGTAAAAGATGGATAAAGCCCTGCAGCTGACCTCATGAACAGCTATACAACAGTGTTAAACAGGAAGTACCGCATGTCCATCTGTTTGAAGATAACTGCAAGTACTTTGTAAATCCTCCATTTTCTGTCATAATTACATTTCATGCTTAATGGTTAAATTAAAGGTTAATGCTTAAAGCTAGTTGTGCTTTGTTTTGTGTGTTCTATGTAGACATATTTTGCAACTTCTGTAGCATCTTAGCTAGCGCATCTGTTATTACACGCCACTAGCTTAGCTCTACTTCTTGTTGTGCCGAGCTCTTTAAAATAGTTATCGAAACAAGTGTTTACTTATATAGGTAAACATAGATGTTTAACAACTTGGTAAATTACACCAAAATTCAGGAAATTGCATCTACTTTATTCAAAATTTTTCAGGGGAAGACCCCCCCCCAAAGAGTTGCATCCGGACCTAATAAATACAGCCCGGACCGCACCGAGCCCGTAGTTGTTGTTTTTTCCAAGCCATACCCGGACCCAAAAGATTACCAGTAATTAGACGTCCGAACACAAAAAAAAAAAAACCCAAACTACTTTTTTTTTTTATTAAGCTTTTACTACTTTTGTAAGCAAATCAGTCTGACATTATAGTTTTAAAAATGTAATGATAGGAAGTTAAGATTTATTTTTATTAACAAGTCACCAAATGGATATTAACATAGAAAACGAATAGCCTAAACAGTCATCTTTAAAGATAGGCTAATATACAGATTAACAAAAATATTTTTAAAGCACAATTATTTGAAAAATATAGAACAAGGCTATTTTAATTGAACGCGCTGCTCGTTTCAGCTTTTGTAGATGCTAGTACTTCCTTCACCGCAGATGAAAGCAGGTGCGGAGACGCGCGCAGCCGGTGATCAGCTAATTGATCCATCCATTCATCCATCCATCCATTATCTTTACTTGCTTCTTCCTTTTTGGGTAGCGGAGGTCGCTGGTGCCCATGTCCAGCAGTCACTGTGTGAAAGATGGGGTACACCCTGGACAGGTTGCAAGTCCATTTCAACCGGCGAGTCAGTGGATGTGCGCGGCTGGTGACAGGTTGTCCATCTGAGCTTAACGCAACTTTTTAAAACCTCTTTAAACCGGCCATTCGGACCTGCCTCCTCCTCATCAAGTTGATTAACACAATTTTATATTATGCATTCTTATTTTTTTTCTTTGTGCTGTATGATTTGCAAAACCGCAGAAGCCTGAGCCCACGTGTGCAATTAATGTGCAATGTGCCAGTGATCTCTTCCACAGTCTGATTAACTGCTGCACTGTCCTTTCTTTCTTCATCCTCTCATTTTATTTGTGCTGTATGATATGTAAAACCCCATCAAAGCCCGGCCGGGTTTCAGGTTCGAGTTAGAAATGACAGCTCTAGTTCCCCTTCCCCCACACCCCCATATTATGAAAGCTTCTGACGCCAATGGCCACCACATTGTTCAAGCCAAAAGCAATTGCCAGCATTGGGGGCTAAGCACCCCTAAAGGTCAGATTCTAGAATCACCCCATGTCAGTATAGTCCCCCTTTTTTTTATTCAGCTGAGAGCTCACATACACAAGAAACAGCTTCTTGTCAGGAAAAAAAATCCCTACTTCTGTATTTTTCTTGTTCTTTTTAACTTTTAAAAAATGTTTAACATTTTGCACCCCATAACTATTCCTCTGCTGATTATGAGTAAGAGATTTACAGGATGAACTGGCCGACCTTCATCTTCATCTTCTTCTTCCTCATCTATATTGCTTTCTGAATCTAGAAACTTTCCTGAACATTTTATCTCTGTTATATATTTAACTTCATTCTCAGTTTGAGACCTAATAAAACACACAGAGTTGTCCCTTTTCTCAGACACCTCAGAACCATCATCTTTCAGTATTTGACTGCTTCCCATAACTTCTATTTCGTCGGTGTTTGTCTTTCTTTGGTGAGACTTTTGTAAACACTGGCTCTGCTCTTCCTCTCCGTTATCCCCCTGACTTCCCTGTTAACCTGTCACCAACAGTCAGGGTTGGAGTGAGACTCATCTTCAGCCCTGGAGTTTCATGCTTCAGACTGGCCCACTTTAGATCACAACCTATTATGTATTATTAAAATCATGTGATTATAACCTTAAATCAAGCAATTCTAGAATATGCAAGCTTTTGTAATGTGTGGGGGAGACAACCTGGTGTGTGTGTGTAGGGGGGGGTGTCCTCCCCCATAACATTTTGAATAAAGTAGATGCCATTTCCTGCATTCTGGTGAATTTTAATGGGCTGTTTTAACGTTTAGTTTTGCCTACATCAGTAAACACTTGATTCAATAACTATTTTAGAGTTAATGGCACAACAAGAAGTAGCCTGATCAACCATACCATACCACTTTATTTATAAAGCACTTAAAACAGCAACAAGGCCAACCAAAGTGCTGTACAGACAAAACAACAGGTAACACACAAAGCAAAATACAAAATGAGGTCAATCAGAACATAGACATAAAACGATGCAGATAATGACGACAAACCAGTGTGGAGCATACAGGATCAAAACACAGATCATCTTGTGTTGAAAACTATTGAATAGTAGTGAGTTTTTAAATGGGACTTGAAAACCGAGAGGGAGGGGACCTGTCTGACAAGCAGAGGTAACTCGTTCCAGAGTCTTGGTCCTGCTACAGAGAAGGCCCTGTCACATCTGCGCTTAAGACGAGTTCCTGGAACTGTGAGGAGCAACTGGTCCGCTGACCTCATCTATGGTCATGAGCTTTGGGTTGTGACCGAAAGAATGAGATCTCGGATACAAGTGGCCGAAATGAGTTTTCTCCGCAGGGTGTCTGGGCTCTCCCTTAGAGATAGGGTTAGAAGCTCAGTCATCCGGGAGGGACTCAGAGTAGAGCCGCTGCTTCTCCACGTCGAGAGGAGCCAGTTGAGGTGGCTCAGGCATCTGGTTAGGATGCCTCCTGGACGCCTCCCTGGTGAGGTGTTCCGGACACATCCCACCGGGAGGAGGCCCAGAGGAAGACCCAGGACACGCTGGAGGGACTGTTTCTCAGCTGGCCTGGGAACGCCTCTGTAAGAGTAGCACTTACTGCAGCTCCAAGATGGCCGCTAATCACCATCAGCTGACGGTCATCCACCTGACGAGCTACAACCCTACTTAAGGCTGCAGTCGAGTTCTACTCATCGCTGGAGCATTGTTCCCTTACTATGGTACTTATGCTTCCAGCCAGTCTTGTGTTTATACCAAGAAATACTTACCTTGTTTTTGTGTGCCTACAGTCATCTCGTTTCGGCTCTCCTAGCTCTGGATTCCCGCTTTTGTGCCTTGCCCTCCTGCCACGTGCCTGACCTGCCTCTCCTCTGGGACTCTGTTGGATTCTTCAGAACACCTCATGCACCACCTTCCTCCATCTGTAAGACCAAACAACCAAATTGAGTATTATATATGAGACAACTCCTTGGCCTACCCCTTCCTGACATTCTTCTTCCTCCTTCAGGGATTCCAGAGGAACCACCTTGTACAATTGTAAATACCACTGTAAATAATAAACACTGTCACTTCATATTACTTTGCCTTGTGTCGTTCCGGGTCTCGTTACGAACTGGGTTGTCCTAAAACCATAACAGCCTCAGGTTTCCCCTGGAGGAGCTGGACCAAGTGGCTGGGGAGAGGGAAGTCTGGACCTCCCAGTTTATCTTTGTTAAAACTAAACTGATATTGTACAAAGTGTTTAATTGGTTGTGTAATGTAAAATTTACACTCTTATATACTGAATTTCACTGTGCGTTCTTGCCCTGTGTCGCTCTGCGGCATGAAAACATCCACTGTAGTAACTATTTTAATTTATTAGTAGCTTAGATTTTATTGTTTTTTTTCTTGTCTTCTTTGCCATAATGTTGGTTGATAAGGGAGAATGCCTCACTAATTGCTTCTAGTAACGACATGAGCTTCACTACCTCCACCTTTACAGCTATCTAGTTTATTTGTTTGACCGAGGTTCTCCCCATGGGTTACATTTCCTCATGGGTGGAGTGATCTTACTTTTCAAGTCAAATATTGGATAACAGGGATGCAGAAAAAAATTAATTTTTTTAAAGAATCTAGATTCTTTTTCCTGGCAATTCTGAATAGATTTTAAAAGCCCATATATCGATTTTAAAATGTGTGTAATTTTATATTTTTTCCGCTCCTACTCCTGACCGTACTGCATATCGCATTACGTGTCCGCTCGGCCGCCGTAGAATTTTGGCTGTGTAGGCCACCGTACAGTAAGCTAGTTTGCCAGCTCCCTTTATCTGAATGGAGTCTGCTAGTATGGAGCGGGAGGACGGCGTGAATCAACCCGCTTCTTCGTCTGTAAAAATCAATTCAGGTCTTACAATGTTCCGTGGGAAGACAGAGCTTAACAAGAGCACGGTTGTTTGCAAGAAGTGTAAAATAAAATTGCAGTACAGTATTCTGGAAATACGACAAAATGTGCGAAAGATGAAAGTGAAAGCAGCCGACCAGCGAACTCTGCTGCGATGATTCCCCTCTCCATCTCCTGCTATATCACAAAGGATTTACGAGCAAACAGCTCAGTGGAAGGTGAGGGGTTTAGGTTTATTTTTAATACGGTGGAAGCAACGTACGTTATTCCTTCACGTAGATAAAACTCCACACAACTACACCATGAAACAAAAATAAAGTGGGAGAAGCTCTGATGCAGCTGCAGCTCAAAGGTAAGTGTTATTTCTCATAATATACAAAACTTATCTAGACAAGTTGTACAACACACTTAACGTAATTTGTCTTTTTAACAGGTTGAAGAGGACAGATGAAACACATGGAGCCAGTTCTAAATGATACAATTTATGGTTTATAAATTACAGTTCAGAAGAGGTTTTGTGTGGACTAGACTTGCACAGGTTTTGAAATTTTGTTGAAGATTGACCAAATATGAATTAATATGGTTAAAAAAACTGTGAAGTCTGTATTTTATTTTGAGTTAAAGTTTAATGCACTATGGTAGGCTGAAGTCTGTTTACTTTTGTATTTATATATTTGAATTATTTGTCTGTGATGGACTGGAGACCTGTCCAGGTGTCCCCTGCCTCTTGCACAGTGATGGCTGGACATGGGCACCAGTGACCAGGCCCAGAGTGGCCAATTGGGAGGGTCTGGAGAATTCTAGGTGGGCCGGTGTGATTTGTGGGCTGCAGGACCAGCCCTCCCTAAGTTTTTTTTTTTTTTTCAGAACTTTTTATTACCAACATTTAAACACAAAACACGCTGCCACTGCTTCTGGGCCACCCTGCCTCCACCGCAGGACTGCACAGTGTTGCCAGGTGAGAAATGTAGGATTATTGTACTAGAGACAATTTAAAATTATTGTATTTTGAAGGAAATTATCGTACACCCGTCAAAACCAAAATAACAAATCTATTGATGCACTATAGTAGTGATAGGTCCGCTTTCAGACCGGCTCTGCTTCTTCTTCTTTTCTTTTTTTCTTTTCCTCACTCATGGGGCGGACGCAGTGGACTATTCAGCCAATCATGGCCGTTGTTCTGAGACAAACGCATAAACGTCACTCGTAGGTAACATTTAGAAAAGCACGATTGGCTGGAATTTCCAGCCAATCGTGCATCTGTTTGCGGACACAGATGCCTTCAGGGTTCACAAAAAAACTCCGACAGACAGTTGCGACAGGCTGATGACCACTGATTACACCACACATTCACGGAACGGTCAAAATATCGTATATTTGGCCTTTTTTGGGATTATTGATCATACAGAGGGCAAAATTGTCATACAAATACGATAATTATCGTACACCTGGCAAAACTGGGGCTGCAGCTCTCTTTTTTTTTCTTTTTCTTTTTTCCACAAGTCGGCTCCACTGCGTGACCTGTCAATCAATCCAGTAGGGGTGTCAACAAATGATCAATCGGTGACCTCAATTTGTCCCGAAGGTAAACGCCCCTTACCTGAGGCTGCAGCCTGGACGCTACAGTCAGAGGGGTTTGTGAAAAATCACCAGAACAAAAAGGTGTCAGTGGAGAACAGGTAATCCAGACAAATGTTACCCTGAGAGTTTAGTGTGTGGGATACAGTTTATTCTTTTTAAAAAATTAAACATAGTTTGGAAAATATGTAAAAAGCCGGGGACTGACCCCATCAGCTGATCACAAGATATAAACAGGAAGTAGCTACCACATGTTCATCTCTACGAAAGTAACTGCAGGTAAATCCTCCATTTTCGGTCATAATGACATTGTATGATTAATGGTTAAATTAAAGGTTAATGCTTAATTCAGGTTATGTTTATTTGTCATATGCAAGTTAACACAAGGTTAACAGTACAATAAAATATTCAGGATGAGAAGAACTGATTTGACTCATTAAAACAATGAACAAACAAACAAGAAATACTAGATCCAAAAAAGTTCCATCTGGTCCTCAGGACATTCAAAAAAAAAAAAAAAAAAAAAAAGCAAAAAAAATATAGAAACGTTTCGTCTCTCATCCAAGAGACTTCCTCAGTCTGCGGTGCTTTTTTCAGCTCAGTTTCTTAAATAGCACCTTCTCAGAGTGGATCAACCAGTTTGCTGCTGACAACCAAAACCAGCTGATCACATGCTCAAGAAGGACCATCAGCCTAACAATGGATCATCAAAACATCTGGATCATCTGATGGAGAATGATTCATCTCTGAAGGCACTTAACTTGATTTACTGGCGAATAGAAGTTTAAAGAGAAGGGGTAAAGAAGTTTAAAGATTTAAAGAGGAGGTTTAGATGGAAGAAGGAAGATGTAAGGACCAAAAAATGGCACCCTTCCTCAGACCCAAGCTCAGCCCTCCAGTACACTCAGGGCATGAATGACTTGTTACCTGAGCAGAGGATACATCGACTCCGGAACAGAGGTCCATTGGCACGCTACCTTTTCAGCGTCTCCGGTCAGGGTGGCTGAGAATCTTCCGAAGTAGTTCCATATACTCCGTTCAACAGAATAAGCTTCCTTCGAAGTTGAGAACATTTAATGCACGGGGTAAGTCACAGCGAGGCAGCTGTGACTCCGCTGAAATGGAGGGACCCTTGGCACATGGTCCAATCCATCAGCTACTTAGTTCAGCTGGAAGACTCCAGTAAGAATGAGTCTTCCAGTAAGGCTGAAAGTTCCAAGAAGACTGGACAGACTGAATAGTTCCAAGAAGTGTTGACTTTTAAAGGGTATCCACTTCCTGTTACGTGGTACTTCCTGATTGGTTAGCACAACCAGCAGGGGTGTAGTTTTAATTATGTCAGAGGGTTATTAGGAGTCAGCAGACAGCAGAAATGTTTTTAAGAACAGTTAGTACAGACAGGAAAATATTTTGAAGAAGTGAGAGACAGTAGGTGCCAGCCAGTTCTTATTTACTGTCTGAGAGTTTTAAAAACAAGGCACTTCGTTCTCATAACTTGTCTTCTGACTTTTGACCAACATCAGGTCCACTCCTCACACAGACAGAAGAGTGAATGCACACTTACTTCGTAAATAGATATTTAACTTGTATGATCCAAGTCTAATGAGGTTTAAAAATCATTAATATTGTTTCACAGTTGATTTAAATGAGTGGTTTACTTCAACATTAGAAATGGTATGAACTAAACACACTTTTGATTATCAAGATATTGTAAAATAGTAATGATAATATAAAAAGGAAGAGTGTCCTTTCAATTGATTAATTCAGGATACAATTAAATAGTCTCTTGATGAGATAATTTGTATTTCTGGATTCAAATCAATGAAATAACAGTTCCTGTCCCCTGAAGGTCTTCAGAGACAGATTGATGTCGGAGGTCTAGTTCACTACACCTGAAAATATGAATAAGGTTCTCTAGCAGACCTTGTTTGCATTTGGGCCAACCTTTTTGAATCTGATTGTGCCACAGTGACAGTTCTGGGCAGGTTTCACTGGCAGAAGCAAACTCTGAAAGAGAAATGACACGTAGTGACTCCTTAAAAACAGCTGCAATCATGTCAAGTTCTTCTGTAGCCTCATTTGCAGCAGTTAGTGGTAGCTTGGAATGGCAGTCAGCAGTGATGTTTTGGTGTCCTGGGCAATAAGTAACGTCATATGTGAAGCAGAGCAGTCGAGCTCACCATCCGGTGATCCTCAGTCCAGCACGTCCAGAACCTTTGGAGGTGAGTAAAGTTGTAAGTGCTTAGTCATCTGTACAAAGGACAAAGCAATGACTCCAGAGATAGGTTCTCCACAATTCTACAGCCCACACACAAGCAAGCGCTTCACATTCAACTGTGGAGTTCCTCAGGGCTCAATGCTGGGGCAAATACTCTTTACTTTATATATGCTTCCATTAGGTAAAGGTATTAAACAGCATGGGATACATTTTCATTGTTATGCTGATGAAACACAATTATATTTGTCCATTAAACCCCATGAATCCAATCAGCTACTTAGACTACAAGCATGTCTTAAAGACATAAAAACCTGGATGACCCTTAATTTTCTCCTGTTGAACACAGACAAGACTGAGGTTTTGGTTTTTGGACCTGAGCACCTTAGGAATGAATTTTTCAGTCTTTCTCCCTCCTTAGATTCATTAATCTGTCCTCCAGCTCTAATGTTAAAAATCTTGGTGTTATTTTGATCAGGACATGTCTTTTATCCCCCACATTAAAAACGTTACTAGAACTGCCTTCTTCCACCTGTGTAATATCACTAAAACTAGAAACATCTTATCTAAAAATGATGCAGAAAAACTGGTCCATGCATTTGTCACATCTAGACTGGATTATTGCAATGGTTTATTATCTGGATGTCCAAATACTTCTTTAAAACGTCTTTAGTTGATCCAAAATGCTGCTCCCAGAGTCTTAAATGGAGTTAGTGGGAGAGATCATATTTCTCCAGTTTTAGCTTCTCTCCATTGGCTCCCTGTCAAATCCAGAATAGAATTCAAAATCCTACTTCTAACCTTCAAAGCTCTCACCAACATAGCTCCATCCTATATTACAGATCTTATTGTTCCATATTTTCCTAACAGAGCACTTAGCTCTCAGGCTGCAGGTTTACTTGTGGTTCCTAGAATTTACAAAAACAGAATGGGAGGCAGATCTTTCAGTTATCAGGCTCCTCTCTTGTGGAACCAACTTCCAATCCCTGTCCGTGTAACTATCCAGTTTTAAAACTAGACTTAAGACTTTCCTTTTGTCTAAATCCTATAGTTAAGGTCGACTTCGGTTTCCTGAGCGGTCCCTTAGTTATGCTGCTATAGGCTTAGACTGCTGGAGGACAAACTGACCACACTTTTTCACTCTGCACACTGTCTTTACTTACTCTGCTCAACCTGTTTTGTATTTGTAATTATTTTTCTATCCTTAACGTGTTTTTTTGTCTTTCAGGTACACCTGGACCTACATCTGGACCTACCTTTCTGTGTTCGTTTGTCTCTCCTTTCTGTCCTCTGAACTAGCCGGTCAAAGCAGATGGCCGCTTGTCCTGAGCCTGGTTCTGCTGGAGGTTTCTTCCTTTTAAAAGGGAGTTTTTCCTTTCCACTGTTGCCACTGTGCTTGCTCAGGATGGGAGACTGCAACAAAGCCAAGATTCAACTTGTCTGCTGGATTCCTTAGATAGAGAGCTTTACTAATTGGCTTTTCTATGTATGTGAATGTTCCTGTAAATTGCCCTGAGACAACTTTGTTGTGATTTGGCGCTATGTAAATAAACTGAAATGAACTGAGTTGAATTGTGTTCAACAGGAGAAAGTGTTCTCGATGCAAAAGCGACAACTCTCTCACTTTGTTCTGAATGCAGTTGTGTCAATACCGCACCCAGTCCGTAATCAGAAGTATCGGTGTTAACATAAGTTGGCAACTCAGGATCATACAGAGCTAATGCAGGACTATTGATTATCAGTTCTTTAAGCGCAGTAAAGCTAGATTCTGCTTCCTCTGTCCACTTGAAGTTTAAGTCTGTGGAGTCTCTGAGCACTGCAACTAGTGGCTCAATAACAGTTGCAAAATCTGGAATGAACTTACTGTACCAGAATGCAAGGCCAAGGAGAGATCTCAGAGAAGACATGTTGTGCAGAGCTGGAGCATGGATCATAGCAGGGATTCTGTCCTGGTCTGGTTGAATACCTTCTTTAGAAATGGTGTGACCCAGGTAGTTGAGCGAAGGTTGATTGAACCTGCATTTGTGGATGTTAAGTTTGAGTCCAGGAACAGTCAGGGCTTGGAGCACTCTCTTTAAATTTTCATCATGTTCGCTTTGTGTAGAGCCATATCAAATGATGTCATCCAGGTATGCTTGTACACCTGGCAAACCTGTGAGGATGATTGACATCATTTTTTGAAAGGCAGATGGGGCAGAAGCTAAGCCAAACGAAACTCTGCAACAAAAAAGTCTATCATGAGTAATAAACACAGTAATATCACGACTTTCAGTATGCAGAGGCATTTGGTGGTAGGCAGATGTTAAATCAATAGTGGACAAAACATTAGCCCCTCGTAGAATTGAGAACAGTTCATCCATGTGTGGTAATGGATGGCAATCAGCAGCAATAACTTTATTTGGCTCCATTAAATCAACACAGATGCATGGCTTTCCACCATCTTTCCTTTGTGTCATGACTATGGGTGAAACCCAAGGAGAAGCATCAATAATTTCAATGATGCCCTTATGTTGGAGATCTTTGAGCTCCTCTGAAACAGCTTGTCTTACTGAAAATTGCAGTCTTTTGAGTTTTTGTTGCACTGGAATAGCATTTGGCAGTATGTGTACTTTGTGTATGAAGATTTTGGCATAGCCTGCTTCCTGAATTGTCACTTCTGGAGCATTTTCTGGTTCAGTCTTTGGCACAGCAGGTTGAACAGTAGAGGTAAGAGGAGTAATAGTAATGACTTTTCATCTTTCAAGCTTCATATGTAATGCCTGAAATAAATCTAAGCCAAGGAGAGCAGCACCTGACTCAACCACATTTAGAGTACCTACAGTAGAATGATTATCATGAAAAGTAGTAGCTTTTAAATACCTTTTACAGAAATTTTCTCTTTTGCATAAGTAACAAGAGCAAATGTAGGTTCAGTTAGGGCACATTCTGAGAAGAAGGTGCAGTAAATGTTCTCTGGTATAATGGACACAGATGAGCTTGTATCTACAATCAGCTCAACATCTTTACATTGTCCATTAGTTGTCACTTGAACTATGCAGAGGATCTTGTCTTGTACTGTATTTTTCATGTAAAGAACTGTGGGCACATTAATGACGATTTCACGTAACTCCTTTTGGGTTGAACGGCATACTCATAAAAAATGTCCCACTTTACCACAAGTCACTTTAACATCAGGGCATGAAGGTTTGTTAACAAGGTGGTTAGAAGATCCACAATGAAAGCAGGAACGTTTATCAGCAGCTTGAGCCGTGGCAGGAGCAGGATTCAGCGGCAGCTTCTTCTTCGTGTCCCAGCGGCGGTGTAGCTTTGATTGTTTCTGTATGGCCCTCATCGGAGCAAAAGCGCCAGCAGCAGGAGCATCAGAGAGAACATTAGCATCCCTTAATCCACTTTCAATTTGCAACACCAATTTAGTAGCTTGAGCAAGTGTTAGGTCCGATTCAAGTAATAATCAGTCTCTTATGTGAGTGTTAGCAACACGACCCTCCGTACCCAGGGCATGAAGTAGAACAGTGCACTTTCTTGCATCGGGCCAGCCGTCCCCTGACGCTGACCAACATGTAGTTTTCAAACATTTTTAATCATGTTGGAAATGCTATTGCTGGTTCTCCCGGGCTTGGCATGAATGGAGCAGGTAAAGGCACAGAAACAGACATCCTCATCGCCAATGTTGTGGTGTTGCAAGATTGAATTAGTAGAAAAATAACGCAGACACATAAATCAGCTTCAGCTTCTTTTTTTACTTTCACTTTCATTTTTCTTTCTTCTGTTCCACTGCATACAGCATCTTTCAACATACAGTCTCAGAGCGCCCACTGGTGCCCCTTTTATGCAATAGCAAACACAACATCCACATCACAGCCAACTGGCTTGAACAGGTCCGTGTAAAAGTCCACAACATGGTTCCTCAGCTCAGCTGGATCTGAGGTCAATCGTCCATTTGGGAGTTTAAGGCAGATTATTTGTTTCCTCTGAGCGACAGTCTTCTCCAAGCTAAAGACAAAGGATGTAGGTCCATCTATTTCTTTGATATTTTTTTTAACGGGCTCTGACTAAAGCTCCTTTGGCTCTTTCATGTAACAAAGAGTTCAGTTCAAGTCTTTTGGATTGAAGAGAAGTCTGTGAGGTTGATTTGGAGATAGAAACATTTTCCAGATGTTTTATTGCTTCTTCCAGCTTCTGCACAGTTCTCTTAATATTAAGAGTGGTACCAGAAGAATATTGCTGGCAAAAAAAAAAAAAATCTTGATCTGAGCCTTTCCTACTTCCCACCATTGAAGAAATGTGGGGAAATCACATTTCTTTGATCTCCATTGAATCAAGAACAACTTAAAGTTTTCACAGAAAACAGAATCATGTACCAGTTTCACATTAAAATGACAAAAAGATTGTTGTTTCACAGCAGATAAAAGAGTAATTTCTATAGAAATTAAATGTGATCTGAGAAACCAACAGGAAACATCTGACAATTTAAAACACGAGTGATGAAGGAACCAGAAACATAAAACCTGTCCAACCTTGCAGAACTAACTTGACCATTGTCTGCTTGAAGGTTTTTCATTCTCCAAACATCTACCAGGTCTGCTTTCTTCAGCATGTGAGACAGAAATAGTGATGACGGAAGGTGTGGTTCTTTCTCCAGTGCTGTCTAACTTAAAATCAGTGCAGCAATTCCAGTCACCACCTAAAATAATAGTTTCCCCACAATCAATGCTTTTTTTTTATTTATCATCCAGTGTTTTAAAAAGCCCCTCCCTTTCTAAGCCCTGCTTGGGAGCATAGACACTGATGAAATGAAAAGTAAAATCCTCTCTGTGCTTTCATCAATAACAGTTTGCCCTTTACAATCTCACTGCTTGAGATAATTGTTACATTTAGGGCAGAAGAAAACAAGATGGCAACCCCTGCACTAACATTTGTCCCATGGCTGAGAGCATGTTGGCGTACAAATCACATCCTGCTGCTGATTTATTTCATGTTGTGTTCATTCGTACTCATCTGCTCACACAGACTCATGTTCGTGCTGCTGTTGGGAGTATTGTTTTTTGTACTACAAGTGCTTAGCATATTTTTAGTGTAACTTTTTTCTTAGTTCATATCTTAGGTCTTATTACTGTTTTTCTTGTACATTTTATACTTTTGTTGGATGTAACTGGGACCCTGTGTACACAATTTAGGGGTGGCTGTGGGTCAGTGGTTAGAGCAGACGTCCTCCAATGCAAGAGTTGGGTGTTCGAATCCACCAGCAGTCACATGCTGAAGGGTCCCTGGGCAAGACACTGAACCCCTCATAGCCTCTGATATGTGTCCCATCAGTGTATGAATGTGATAAAGCTCTGATTAGTCTCTTTAGAATGATTTGTTCAATTAGTTTTGTAGAGATCTAGTATAGAGCTGTATGAATGGGTAAACGAGGCACAGATTGTAGTAAAGATCTTTGAGTATCTTGATCAGATAGAAAGGTGATATATAAGTACAGTCCATTTACCAGTTCATTCCACCACAAGTACTACATGTGGTGGAATGACAAAGAAAGAAACTTTGACCTTGATATTGCCCCCCCCCCCCCATCATAAACCCCAGTCTGTGTCATTCCCACTATCATTTTGAGTCTCCTGCTAAAAAAACTACATCCAACCTTTTTTGTGTAATAGTTTCAGAAATTAAAGCTCTTAAGTGTATTTCTTCCCCGATTTGTATTTAGAGGCCACCCTTAAACCCTTCATGTGAGGAGAGAAAAGAGCAGATGTGAGGCAGATGTGAGGCAGATGAGAGCAAGTGCACACAAAAACACAGGCAAGTTCTGTTTGATCATGATCTTATCTGGTAGTTTCTTTTTTTGCCAGTTTTGATCAAGCTGCTCTTAAATTTTTCCTCAATAATGTGACATGTTTCTTGAGGCGGTAACGTTTTTTCTCATCTAATAAGTCCAAGCTTACAGTTTTCTGAAGCTTAAAGACAGTCTTAATGAACTTCTCAACATCAGGAAAATATTCTTTGATGTCAACTGACCGGCCATAAGTGTCGTCCAGGAACTCATTAATGTCCTCCAGAGAGTCCAGGTTCTCAGTGTGAGAAATACTGCCAGCCATGGTGACACAGCCACGATCAGTTTCATATTCATCCTCTTCAGTCACTTTATCAGTCTGACCTTCAGACCACATCACCTGCACCTCCAGCTCCAGCTCCATGCTGCTTCACTTAGACACTTAGTCTTGTTCAGGATGTTCAGTATTCTTTGTTTTTTGTTTTACCATAAGAGGAGGTCTAGTAACAACATTTAAGACTCCACAGCTGATATCAGCATTACAATGTCGATCCACCAGCTTTCTCACTCACAGCCTCTATACTCAATATTTCAGCTGTCCAGACCTCAAAGACTGGAGCTCCTGAGCTCACACACCAATTCAGAAGCACTGTGAACTCCAAGACTTGTGGCCATGAAGCTGTCAGAGGGCGCGAGGGCCCTGCCCCCGGGCACCGTAGAGCCGCAAGCGGCCGTGGCATCCACAGCCTGGAAGCCTAAAGACAATTATGTGTTTGATCAAGATTATAGCAAAGATGTGTCTTTGTTTACCTTTTATTAATTTTTTCCCAAAACACACAATATTCTCTACGTGTCAGTCTTACATGTGATGACCGTAACTCAAGAAATGTTCAAATGTGAAAATAAATGGTGTTTTTTGCATTGAGTCTGTCCATCATGTTTGTCTAGTTTGCTTGAATCATTACTGTTCATGCTGCTTTTATTGTCCAAGAACAAGAAATGCCAAACGGTATGTTAAAAGATCTTAGATATATGCTAAACACTAATGCAAAACAACCTACCCTAACATTTATATATACAGTGTGTGTATATACAGTATATATGTATATATACAGTATATATATATATATATATATATATATATATATATATATATATATATATATATATATATATATATATATATAATATATATATTTATTTATTTATTTATTTTTTTTTTCAGGATTCTGTGGTGTTTTGTGTTGAACTCAAAGTGCAGGCAGACCACAGAGACTCACATGTAATTTATTAATGAAAACAAAGCAACGCTGCAAAATAATGACAAACCTACATTTTTGTAAGCACAGGGATGAGAATTGATTTGACTGTTTGAGCAAATTATTTCAAAATAAAATAAATAAGAGAAACTATTATTATTATTATTAAGATTTGTGTGTGTGTGTG
>NC_056509.1:5656217-5667017 GCF_014905685.2 Nematolebias whitei
GAGTGTCTGGATATAGAAAGATCTGGAAACACAAATGTTTGTCCAAATTTCATTTTTCTTCCATACTCATCCTGATTTGAAAAATATGAAAATCCAATTCCAGACTTTTGGGGGTTGCATCAGATTCCCGGGTGAATAAATGAGGATCAGAAAAGACGGTGCAGATGTAAACCCGTCTGGCCTTGTTCCAGCAGAACTGATTGGACAGCAGCGATGGTTCCCTGCTCCCTGCTCTATTCTTGGCTAGCATTAGTGCATGAGTAATTATGTAAAATTATTCAACAGGAGCTTGATTATGCCAAAGCCTTTTAAATGATGGACAAATCTGTTGCATTATGTTCAATGTTTTATGAATGCAGTGATGATTCCTGTTATCTGTCTCCAGCTCTGAAACACCTGTTTTGTCTTATTAAAACTAACTGTGATGTGGGATTGCGCGTGGCAATAATCTGGGTGATGACTGCTTGACAGCTTGAAAGAAGTTATCTTTTTCATTTTCTGTTTGGACCAGTCAAACCATGTGGGCAGCACATGTCATACTAGATTTCAGGAGTGGATTTGTGCATCTTATTAAGTGACTTCAGAAAACTGCTCTGTTTTTTTTCATCCGTACAAACAGGAAAGTTACCCATTGTTATTAGTTATTGATTATTAGTTTAATGACCCCCAAGTCGGCAGACTGAATTCAATTCAAATCAATTTTCAATTCAGGTTATTTATGCAGTGCCAAGTCACAAAAGAAGTCGTCTCAGGGCACTGAACAGAAACATTCATATATAAAAACAATAATTGAACATTATTTATCTGAGGAGCAGACTGCTTTGAGTTTAACTCCATCACAGAACTGTCGTTTTGAGCAAGCATGAAGGCGACAGTGGAAAGGAAAATCTCAGGAAGAAACCTTTAGCAGAACCAGGCTCAGGACAAGTGCCCATCTGCATCAGGAACAGATACACAATGGCAGGTCAAGAATAACATGTTAAGATAATATAGACTGAAGAGACACAGACCCATGATACAAAATAAGTGTTTTTATTTTACAGTGCTAGAAATGATGTTTTGGCTGTGGGAGGAAGCAGGGATGAGTGTGATGTTTCAGAATAATGTGGTTGTGGAGAATTGTTTGTTGAAGTAAAAGAGTTAGTACGCTCAATCATCTAGATAAATTAATCACAAAAAAGTTCAATTGTGTCATCTGGACAGTTTATTTTTATGGAAGAAATGTTACATGTATAATGACAATAAACGACAATAAAGAATCTCTTGTCTGAGGCCTGCCAACAGGATCTGTTGTATAAATAGCACCTTATTGGCTTGTTTCAAACCAGTCTGCTGTGGAATTCACAGTAACTGGCTTTACACATGCAAAACCATTAACCAGTTCGACCAGGTTGTCCTCAGGCTGGTTCGGTGAGTAACAGCCATTTTGCCTATAACATTTGATTGTTATGCACTAATGATAGATTGTTTTACACTGATAGCCCTCAATTTGACACATTTAAATGGTAAAATGGTAAATATCCTGTATTTATATATCTAACCCAACTTTCATCTAAAAAATTCTAGAGAAAATAGTTGCAGGTCAGTTGCGTGAACATCTACAAAGAAATAATCTGTTTGAAGAGTTTCAGTCAGGGTTTAGAGCTCATCATAGCACAGAAACAGCACTAGTAAAAGTCACTAATGATGTTCTCATGGCCTCAGACAATGGACTTGTGTCTATACTGGTCCTGTTAGACCTCAGTGCTGCATTTGATACAGTTGATCTAAATATTTTACTACATAATAATATGATATTGGGATTACAGGAACAGCTCTAAAAGTGACTTAAAAAAGATCAACGATCAACAAGCTCATAAAGAAGGCTGGCTCAGTTCTGGGGACTCCTCTAGAACCTTTGGAGATGAAAGTACAAAGAAGGATTCTTCATAAAATGAAGAACATTATAGACAACCCTCAGCATCCTCTTCATCAGACTGTCATACAACAACAGTGTCTTCAGTCAGAGGCTTCTTCAGATCTGTTGTAGGACAGATGCTACAAGAGATCCTTCCTGCCCACAGCCATCAGCATCTAGAACAACTCTTTAATGAAATCAGGATGATGAGTTACAACAACATATAATTTCCTTCTGGGATTAATAAAGTATTTTTGAATTGAAATGAATTGAATGGAATTGAAAATGGTTTAAATCATATCTATCTGATAGATTCCAGTTTGTAAATGTAAATAATGAATCTTCATCATTCACCAAAGTTAGTCAAGGGGTTCCTCAGGGCTCAGCATGGGATAAATTTTCATTGTTATGCTGAAGACACACAATTACATTTGTCCATTAAACCCAATGAATCCAATCAGCTACTTAGACTACAAGCATGTCTTAAAGACATAAAAACCTGGATGACCCTTAATTTTCTCCTGTTGAACAGACAAGACTGGGGTTTTGGTTTTTGGACCTGAGCACCTTAGGAATGAATTTTTCAGTCTTTCTCCCTCCTTAGATGGCATTAATCTGTCCTCCAGCTCTAATGTTAAATATCTTGTTGTTATTTTTGATCAGGACATGTCTTTTATCCCCCACATTAAAAACATTATTAGAACCTCCTTCTTCCACCTGCGTAGTATCTCTAAAATTAGAAACATCTGATCTAAAAATGATGCAGAAAAACTGGTCCATGCATTTGTCACATCTAGACTGGACTATTGCAATGGTTTATTATCTTTGTGTCCAAATACTTCTTTAAAACGTCTTCAGTTGATCCAAAATGCTGCTGCCAGAGTCTTAACTGGAGTTAGTGGGAGAGATCATATCTCTCCAGTTTTAGTTTCTCTCCATTGGCTCCCTGTCAAATCCAGAATAGATCTCAAAATCTTACTTCTAACCTACAAAGCTCTCAACAACCTGGCTCCATCTTATATTACAGATCTTATTGTTCCATATTTTCCTAACAGAGCACTTCACTCTCAGACTGCAGGTTTACTTGTGGTTCCTAGAGTTTCCAAAAGCAGAATGGGAGGAAAAACTTCCAGTTCTCAGGCTCCTCTCTTGTGAAACCAACTTCCAGTTTCTGTCCGTGAGGCTGACACATTGTCCAGTTTTAAGACTGGGCTTAAGTTTTTCCTTTTTAATAAATCCTATAGTTAGGGTTGGCTTGTCATGCTGCTATAGGCTTAGACTACTAGAGGACAAACTGAGCTCATTTTCTTAAAATAATTGTTAAAATCAAATAGTTTTCATTTGATACTATTTCTATCTTAACATGTAATTTGTGACCTGCCGTTGTGTATCTGTTCCTACCAAACCCAGCCGGTCAAAGCAGATTGTCGCTTGTCCCGAGCCTGGTTCTTCTGGAGGTTTCTTCCTTTTAAAATGCAGAGTTTTTTTTTCTTTCCAGTGTCACCTTTGTGCTTGCTCAGGATGGGAGACTGTGACTAAGTGAAAATTCAAAAAGTCTGCTGGCTTCCTTAGATAGAGAACTTTACTAATACGCTTTTTTATATATGTGAACGTTTCTATAAAGTGCCCTGAGACAACTTTGTTGTGAATTAGTGCTATATAAATAAGCTGAATTGAACTGAATTGAGACTGTGATGAAGTGAGGATTCAATGAGTCTGCTGGCTTCCATTCCTCATTGAGAGGAGCCTGTTATGATAGTGAGCGTACCCAGGCAAAAGACCAGAACTAAACAGAGACCAGGACTCAAATAATCATTTACAGTGTTTATTTACAGTGGTGGAAATAAAAGAGACATCAATGTTGGGGAACGGGATCACCTGGGGAATAGAGGGGAAGGTTAGAGGACTGATAATGGATGAGGATTTGTTATAGAGAGTTATTCTTATGGAGAGTAGTAGGGAGTGGAACGAAGTTTGGTCCAGGTGATCTTCAATAGCAAGAGGGGGAACGACACGTAGGAATGGCAAGTGGTGGAAGGCTCTCAGCAGCTTTAGGGAAGCAGGAGTCAAGGCTCTCGTGGAACTCAAGGCAGGGCAGGTGAGCGACAAGATCCAAGCTCATTGGTAGGCAATGTCCCAGCGCCTGCAGAGTGGTTCCTGAAGCTTCTTATACTTCTCCTGTGGGTTGAGTTGATTGTCTGCAGCTGCTGTTAGTTACGAGTGCTGAGGAGAAAGGAAGGCAGGGAGCAGGGCAGAACTCATACAGAGCCTGTTGGTTTGGGCATCTGGTAAGGATGCCACCTGGGCGCCTCCCTAGGGATGTGTTTCAGGCATGTCGGACTGGGAGGAGAGCCCAAGGAAGACCCAGAACGTGCTGGAGAGATTACGTCTCTTGGTTGGCCTGGGAACACCTTGGAGTCCTCCCAGAAGAGCTGGAAGAGGTGGCTGTGGAAAGAGATCTCTGGGCCTCCCTGTTCAAGCTGCTGCCTCCACAAACTGACTTCTGAACGAGCGGGTGGGTGGGTGGGTGGGTGGATGGATGAATGGATGGATGGTTATTGTTGATCGGCGGTGATAAAAAAGTAACAACTTGTTACACAGATCATAACATTTCAACACTTACAACCTTTAAAGAAAAGCTGTAGTTCTTTTTTAAGTGGTATTTTTAGCATTTTATTTCCTGCCATAAAAGACAAACTAATAGATGGAAGTATTGCACAAAGGGTAAGACCCTGCATGGGTTTTTACCAAGTACTGTACCCAAATTTTACAATTTCACACACCAATAAACAAACAGTTTGCAAATGATGGAATAAAACTAAAATTTAATCTAGTGCAGTGACCCACCTCATCTGTGTTTGCGGCATTTTTGGTGATTTTGCCATTTTTTCCAGTAAGTTCACTAACTTGCGTACTTATCTGTAGGCTGCCAGAGGACATGGAGGATGTCGACCTTGTGGGTCCTTAGTTAGTTTGAAAATTCAGATCCTGGGTGGATCAGTAACCAACCAGCACTAGTACAGGTTTTTAATTGTGGCCAATTGTGATGATGAGTTTGATTAGAGCGAGCTTAAATGAGATGTAAAAACTCTTAAGATATAACAAATAACAGAGAATATAAAAATACCATCAATTAAGGTCTATAACAAGTCAGGTGCAGACAAAACATTAAAGTGTTTATTGTGGTGCAGGATTAATTATATTGTCTTATGTGCAAAAAGGGGGAGGAGTTGAAAAGTTTGATAGTCACAGGGAAGAAGGACTTCCTGTGTCGTTCTGTGGAGCACCTCGGTGGTCTCAGTCTACGACTGAAGGTGCTGCGGTAAAAGTCCAGTGTGTCATGCAGGAGGTGTGACGTGTTGTTCAGGATCTGGAGCAGTTTCCTCAGCATCCTCTGCTCAGACACCTCTGTCAGAGCCTGCAGGTCCACTCCCAGAACTGAGCCAGCTCTCTTGATGAGTTTATTGAGTCTGTTGGCATCAACTTTCTTCACCCTGCTGCTCCAGCACACCACAGTGTAGAAGACGACGCTGGAGTCCATCGAGTGGTAAAACATCTGTAGCATGGTCCTGCAGACATTAAAGGACCCGAGTCTCCTCAGAAGAAAAAGGCGGCTCTGTCCTTTCTTGTATAGGGTGTTGGTGTTAGCTGTCCAGTCCAGTTTATTGTCTAGATGGACCCCCAGGTACTTGTAGCAGTCCACAATGTCCACCTTAGTGCCCTTGATGTTGATAGGGTTGGAGGCTGATCTTATTCCTGTAGTCTACCTGCAGCTCTTTAGTTTTTCCAATGTTGAGTTGCAGGTGGTTCTGTCCACCACACCTCTGTATTCAGCTTCCTGGTCACCAGTGATGCAGCCCACAATGACAGAGTCATCTGAGAACTTTTGCAGATGGCAGGATTGTGAGCCGTTATCGCTTAAGTGTCTTCAACTCAATTCTTTTCAATTCAATTCAGTTTATTTATATAGTGCCAAGTCACAACATAAGTCGTCGCAGGGCACTCTTGTTATCCCCTCATTAAAATGTAACTGTAACATATCTTTGACAAATAAAGGAAATAGCAGGCTTTATCCACCTTATTCCTGGGGGCTCTGCTGTCTAAATGATTCTGGGGACAACTTCCTGTCAGACAGGAAGTAGCAGTTAGAATTGGTTATCCATGGTAGCAGAGCACGGACCGCGGTTTATTTTAAAGTAATTTGCATTCAGTTTATCAGATAAAACTCTGTTTTTGTTTTGTTCAAATTTATTTAACGACCATAAAGTTTATTAAAACAGCCGTGCTGAGTTCAGGTACGTGTTGTGTTCACAGCTGCAGAACAACAAGGCCAAACTAAATCAGTGGTTACAACAACAGAATTTTGAACAAGGACCCAAAACAAAAAGAGTTCCTGTGAAAAGAAGCTTAGTTTCCATCTCCTATCTACAGATGAGGAATTAAGAAGAATATGGCTGAAAAATGTGACCTTGAAGAGACCACCCAAAACACTGTCTGTGTGCTCATTTTGGATGTTCTTGTAAAGTTTTAGAGCAGGCATAGTTCTAGAATTGTGCCGCTCGTGGTAGCTGCATGTTGGAGTAGCTCTGTTACATTCATTCTGAGTAGGGATGGGGCCGATCCGATCCAGTATCGGCTTCAGATACCAGCATAATTTACGTATCCAATTTTTCCGATCCAACCTGCAGAGATTTCCGATCCATGATGCATGTTGGCTTCAAACTATGGAATGGATTTCCTGAACGGCGGCGTGTCTCATGAACCCAGAGTAATAAGACCCGCCTCACATTCAGGAAACCCATTTCATAGTTTGCAGCCAGCTACAACGTGCAGACTGAGTTAGCAGCACTGTGGCTAACAGCTAACAAACTTTTCATCGAAACTTGTCCGCTGTGTGGAAGTATTTTATACTAGAAACATCACAAAACAAGACAGCAACGTGCAATGTCTGCAGAGCCATAGCACCACATTAAACCACGATAAAGTTAGTTTTACGTTGGACATTCGAGCTCCGTGGCTTCAGCGGGGCACTACTCTTGCTCAACCCGAAACAGGCAACTTGACCCTGGCCAGCCGCGCTCAGTCTGCCTGTCTCTCAAGAGGGGCAGACTGAGCGCGGCTGACCAGTCAGGCTGCCTGCTTCGGATTGAACAGGAAGAAGACATCGCTGAAGCCCCGGAGCTCAAATGTTTTCTGAGAAGTTGCTAAACTTCATCATAATTAATGACCAACCACTATCAGTTGTAGAAAATGAAGGATTTCACAGCTTGATACTTGCAGCAAAGATACAGTTTACCCTCCAGGAGATATTTATCAGTACAACAGTAGACAATCATAAAAGAGCATATGATTTGAAAATTACAAGAAAATTATATATATATATATAACTTTTTTTTAAAAAAAGCTACAATATAAGGTGATGTAAAATACTAAAAACAGGAACATGTCTGTTGGTTTATGCCATGAACTTAGCAGGTGTTTGAAGCCATTTAACATTTTATTTTATTTTATTCATTTATTCATTCATTTAAAAGAAACAAAATAAACAAAACAAATTCATCAAAAAGAAAACACTGAATAAAAAGAGTGCAGAAAGAAGAAAAGAATTTTTATATCTGCCCCTTATTTAAACAAAATAATAATAATAACTTTGAACAAACAATCACTGAAATTAATCACTTCAATATCCACTTTAAAGAAAGGGGAATAAAAAAAAACATGTTTTGTGTTAGTAGAATTTTTTTCTAACTTTAAAACTTATCCAACATTAATAAAACTTACCTCAAGTTGTCTTTTTGGACATGCATGCAAATATTTGGACAAATTGTAATTGAGAGAAGATTATTACAGCCTCATATAAAATCACTTTTGATGCTGATATCGGAATGGGATTGGTATCGCCCGATATCCAGATTTAGGTATCGGGATCGGATCAAAAGTAAAAAAAAAAGTGGATCAGTGCATCCCTAACTCTGAGATATTTCTTTTGGAAACTTCCCTCCTTTTCTGTATATAAATCACTTGTTTCTTTTTTTTGATGATTGTTTCCTCTGGTATCGGATGCTGTGCAGCTGGAAGGATATTTAGTTTTACTGAAACTTTTTTATATTTAGACATTTATTATGATGCGTAACCATAACAACAAGAGGTTGTTTTTTTTTACAACCGGGAGCAACTGATTAACATCTCAAAAGGTCAAATAATATCTCAACTACAGCCCCAAATCTCAAATGAGTTGAAAAGGAGGCGCTGTGGACGCATTCTCATCTACCTGCCGACTGTGCTCGAGTGCCTGATCACTGAGATCCTGGAACTAGCAGGCAATACGGCTCGTGACAGCAGAAGGACGGGATCATCCCACGGCACCTACAGCCGGCTGTCTGCAGTGACGAGGAGCTCTGCAGGCTGCTGGGAGGAGTGGCCATCGCTCTGGGAGGAGTGCAGCCTGGCATTCGGGCGGTCCTGCAGCCTAGGGGAACTGAAAGGCCAGCCAAGTCTAGGTGGATGGGTCAGACAACATCTGCAGCCAGTTTCTTTGGATCTGCTGTGGGACGGACCTTTACAAGAGATCCTTACTGCCTACAGCCATCAGTATCTATAACATGGGCGACTGTGGCTGCATAGGCGTCGCAACCATTATATATGAAGGGGTCAAGTCCCCCCCCCACATTAAAAAAAGTTCATTTGGACCCCCCCCACTTTTACTATAAAACATTAGTTCAGGCGGCGCAGTTTCTCTTTCTTCATGAACAAATCCATTCCACTTGATTAATAGGAGAATACTCAGGCCACTAAAACTCCACTCCAGGGTTTCCTGGTTACCTCCAACTCTCCACCGTCCCTTCCTACCTCTTGCCTCAGCAAAAAAACGTGCACAGGTGGAGGAGGTGGAGGTACCTGTGTTACTCGCTCGCCAGTTTAGCAGCTTAGTGCTGGCAGTTGTTGACCAGGGGGTTAATCATAAACATATATTCATGTTAGGAGGATGCTTGAGAGGAGCGCTACGTCTGTAGCATGTTAACTTAGCAGTAACAGTGGTGCTGTAAGACACTGCATGTGTAAGAGACGTGGTGTGTTCAGGTGAATTAAAGTTGAAATGTCTTTTAAACCCCACACCTTATTGTCCTCAAGCTTCATGAGAAACATCATTTAGATGAGTAGTTTTGAACACAAGTAAAACAAGTCCACTGGTGATGCTTTTTATTTCTTTATAAACACAAATAGTGCTGACCTGACGCTCTGTATTAAAGTGTATTAAAGTTGAAATGTGTTTAAAACCCACAGATGGATTTACACAAACTTGGTGAGAAACATGTTTTAAATGTGTGGAATTAAAGGAAATATAGGTGAAATGCTGCTTTTTTGTTCACTAGTGAACACCTTTTTTTTAACTGTGCACACACGTGCACGTGCACACACACACGCACACACACCTACACACATCATTGTGTCCCCACCACATTACAGATGCTTCTGACACCCTTGTGTGGCTGAGTGGTTAGAACAGTCATCCTCCAATGCAAGAGTTGGGGGTTCAATTCCACCAGCAGTCACATGCCGAATTATCTCTGGACAAGACACTGAACCCCTCATTGCCTCCATGTGTGTCCCATCGGTGTATAAATGTGATAAACCTCTGATTATTCTTTGCAAAGATCTAGTAGAGTGCTGTATGAATGCGTAAATGAGGACGCAGATTGTGTTGTAAAGTGCTTTGAGTATCTCGATGATAGAAAGGTGCTATATAAGTATAGTCCATTTACAGTCCATAACATCTTTTAATGAAATGAGGATAACGAGTTACAACAACATTTAATTTCATTTGGTATTAATAAAGTATTTTTTAATTGAATTTAATTTCACTTTGTTGACAAACAGCTGACTGGAGGAAAACCTGCATCTTACTTTGTGTCTGGACTACAATAAACCACCGGAGAAGAGACGCTGGATCCTCAGAAGGATTGAAAACAGTGACGAGAACATCAGGGATGATTTCAGGTGTATGGAGGTCACAGCTTTATATATTTGTTCATCTTCAGTTTTATGATTTTCTCTGTAATTAACCCAAGCTCAGTGATGGAGGACTATAAGGCTTTGGCTCTGTGTCTGGTTTAAGATCAATAAGATTGTGTCCCACCTCTTTTAACAAAACACTACTGACCTTATTACTGTGTAAATACTGATCCACCTCAGAGCTTCTCAGGTTGTTCATCGCTTCATCGTCTGAAGAACAGAGTCAGTGAAGTAGCTAAATCTGCTAGTAGATGTAGCTAAATAGCAGAGTCAGAGATTCTTTATTGTCGTTCGCACCACATGTGGTACATGTGATGGAGCGAAATTATGTACACAGGGTCCCAGTTACATCCAACAATAAAAAATGTAAAAGAAAAACAATAATAACATCTAAGATATGAACTAAGAAAAACATTAACTAAAAATACACTAAGCACTAACAGCGTAAAAATATTACGCCGAAAAGCAGCACGAACATGAGTCTGTGTGAGCAAATGAGCACGCATGAACACAGCAACATGAAACAGATCAGGAGCAACATTGAAACAGATCAGCAGCAACATGATGTGAATTTTCACAGTGATTATTCTGGTTGTCATTCAGGTGCACACCCAAGTACTTATAGCTGGAGAACACTTCCATTGAAGACCCTCTTATGTTCAGGGGGATGTAGGTGTGTTTGTTCCTTCTGAAGTCCACAATCATCTCCTTTGTCTTCTTCACATTGATGTGAAGGTTATTCTCTTTGCACCATATGCTAGTAGATGTAGCTAAATATGCCAATAGTTGTAGCTAAGTATGCCAGTAGTTGTAGCTAAATATGCTAGTAGATGTAGCTAAATATGTTAGTAGATGTAACAAAATATGCCAGTAGTTGTAGCTAAATATGC
>NC_056509.1:5667117-5674671 GCF_014905685.2 Nematolebias whitei
GCAAAATATGCTAGTAGATGTAGCTAAATATGTTAGTAGATGTAGCTAAATATGCCAGTAGTTGTAGCTAAATATGTTAGTGGATGTAGCTAAATATGCTAGTAGATGTAGCTAAATATGTTAGCAGATGTAGCTAAATATGCTAGTAGATGTAGCTAAATATGTTAGCAGATGTAGCTAAATATGCTAGTAGATGCAATCTGCAGCCACTTCTTCAGCTTGTCCTCAGCAGGCAGCGGTATGATTATTCTGTCCTGTTTGAGCTCTGACAGGTGATGCACATATATATTTAAATAAATCCACAATGCTCAGAGAAATTACATTAGCTCATACTGTTCACACGTAAACAAATGCCGGTTCTAGTCTGTGCCGGAAGTCGTGCCCATATTCATGCAAGGCAGCATGGGGCTAGGAATAAGGTAGATATGGGCAGTCTTGTGTTGGGCTCCTTGCCCGTCTCCTTGGGTGAGGGTGAAAAGATAAAAGTGGGTTCATCTTGCCTGAATTGTAGTGCAAGTAAAGAGCATGTGAAACGTGATGGCATATATAAATACTCCCTTGGGATAAAAGTCAATAATCCATTAAATAGATGCCAAGCATTTCTTTTGTCCCTCAGTGTTCAGTTTTGGGCAGCAAACAGCATCTGACTTTTATTCATTGGTTTCTGTCACAATAAAAGCTGATAAAGAATCTGTCACAGCAGTTTCATCCCTAACATTTTCAAGCACACAGAAGGCCACTCCTGCTCTTTGATGATGATTTGACCTAGAAAAAAATGGAGAACAAGAAAAAAAAAGATCTTGAAGAAAATCTTAAACTGTCTTCTGTGCATCTAAATCCCCCTGGATAAGCCGTTACAGTGTAAGAATGCCTCCCCGGTTATGAGCTGACAGCACGTCTTTTCGCACAGGGGTTTCATTTGGAATAGATCTGGAAATGTATTTTAAAATTTCTCCACTCAGTCAGTTCAACTGAAATCCAGGAGTTATGGTGGCAGATAAGTCTGATGACTTTCACTGCTCCAGTTTTTCCTCTTGAATTCCAGATTGACGTGACAAGTTGTCAACAGTTGAGCTGCAACTGGCTTATATTTCCATCAGTGTTGGGATTTCAGCTCATGGTTAGAATGCAGCTGAGGTATAATGACAGCAATCTAGCATCTGAATATTGTACTCTTTATGAAACATATTTAAATACAACTTTGGTTTATTGCAACATATGATTTATTGTTTTAAAAATAAATTATTGTATTAATATGGGGCAGCACGGTGGCACAGTTGGTAGAGCTGCTGCCTCTCAGCGAGCAGGTTACCCTGGTTTAAATCCCGGTCCGGGGGGCTTTCTGGGTGGAGTTTGCACATTCTCACTGTGCATGTATGAGTTTTCTCCAGGTGCTCCAGTTTCCTCCCACAGACCAAAAACATGCATGTTAGGCTGATTGGTAACTCTAAATTGTCCCTAGGTGTGAGTGAGAGAGTGAATGGTTGTTTGTCTCGTTTGTCT
Organism: Nematolebias whitei; assembly: GCF_014905685.2. Classification (NCBI taxonomy): domain Eukaryota; kingdom Metazoa; phylum Chordata; class Actinopteri; order Cyprinodontiformes; family Rivulidae; genus Nematolebias; species Nematolebias whitei. The sequence continues at coordinate 5,668,621 of NC_056509.1, forward strand.
CTATGTGGCCCTGTGATGGACTTGCGACCCGTCCAGAGTGTACCCTGCCCCTCGCACAGTGATTGCTGGACATTGGCACCGGCGACCCCCGTGACCCAAAACATAATAAACAGGTAAAGATAATGGATGGATGGATGAATCCCATTGAGCATGCATGTTAGGCTGATTGGTAACGCTAAATTGTCTCTAGGTGTGATGGACTGGAGACCTGTCCAGGGTGTCCACCGCCTCTCGCACACTGATTGCTGGACATAAGCACCGGCGGCCTCTGCAACCCAAAAAGGAAGAAGGGGGTAAGATATAATGGATGGATGTATGTATGTATGGATGGATAGATTAATATGTATCTAGAGCAACTATGGAAAAAGAGATGCACCAAATAAAAAAGGCCTTAAGAGGATCTAGATCAGGGGTGCCCAATATGTCGATCGCAGTCCAACAGTCAATATCAACGGTATTCTGGGTAGATCACATGGCATTAACAACCAGACGTCAGCTGGTCATCATCTATGAAATGAGTCTCTTGATTGACAGACAGGGCAGCTAGTCTGAGGCCCCGTTTACACGACGTGAAACATTCATTTACAGACAACAGCCTCATCCTCTCTGAAACTGAAGATTTCTGAATCCAACAGTGTTCAGTCAGGTCATCTGGACGGTTTCTTGTTTTTTTTTTTTTTTCTTGTTTTTTTTCTGAGACGTTTCGTCCTTCATCCAAAGGACTTCTTCAATCTGAGGAGCATACTGGAGTGTGCTGCTTGCGTGACCCAGTTTGTTTGGTGACTCCTCAGATTGAAGAAGTCGTTTAGAAGAAGGATGAAACATCTCAGCAAAAAAAATGAAACTGTCCAGATGACCTGACTGAACATAGTTGATTTTTATCTGGATTACTGAGCATGAATTTTGGTGTTTCTGAATCCAGGTCTCAGAGTGGAGCTTTTCAGGGACCTCCCCACAGAGGTATGAAATGCTCCAAGTGTGAAGTTGCACATGCACATTCCAGGCAGCTGCAGTCCAAAGTTTTTCTGCTCTAACAACAGTTATAACAAATGGCAAAGAGCAGAGAGTTTTTGTGCTCCTCTCCCTTTTTCAGCATGTAGGAGCAAAACTAATAAACTCCAGGTTCTAAAGAGACGCTGGTGTGTTCACCAGTTTGGTCTAACTGTCAAACTGGGCATAAATTCCATCCATCCATTATCTTTACCCGTTTATTCCATTTTGGGTCACGGGGGTCGCTGGTGCCCATGTCCAGCAATCACTGTGCGAGGGGCGGGGTACACCCTGGACATGTCTCCAGTCCATCACAGGGACACATAGAGACAAACGAGACAAACAACCATTCACTCTCTCACTCACACCTAGGGACAATTTAGAGTTACCAATCAGCCTAACATGCATGTTTTTGGACTGTGGGAGGAAACCGGAGCACCCGGAGAAAACCCACGCATGCACGGAGAGAACATGCAAACTCCACCCAGAAGGGCCCCTGGACCGGGATTTGAACCAGGGACCTGCTCGCTGAGAGGCAGCAGCTCTACCAGTTGTGCCACCGTGCTGCCCGGCATAAATTCCAGTCATAAATATTTTACACGTGTAAAAATGATTTGTATATGTATAAAAGATGCGTAACCTTGTAAAAAAAGATTTGTATTTTGTAAAATAAATCCCCAAAAGTTACAGATCTTTTTTTTTTTATGAGAATGTTTTATTCATGTTTTATTGAGTCTATTTTAACCTTTACCTTCATCTGTTGGTTTGGACTTTTGACATGTAAGAAAAGGAGCAAACTCAGGGATTGTCAGGATGTGCAGCAAAACTGCTGGCGTAGACCTACAGAACCTCGCTGACCTACACAAGTTGAGGTCAGTGAGTAAGGCCAGGCAGATTCTGGCAGATCCTGATCATCCACTCCATGGTGAGTTCAGGTTGCTTCCATCTGGACGCAGGTTTCTGCAGCCCAGATGTAGAACAAACAGATTGAAAAACTCATTCATCCCTGTAGCAATCAGGTTTCTCAATGAACACTAATTTCAATACTGTTACTTTAATGTCTTAATGTCTTGTGTATATATATATATATGTATGCGTATGTATATATGTGTATGTGTGTGTATGTGTATGTGTGTATCTGTACACATCTACTGGCTGTGAAACTAATTGCCCTCGGGGATAATAAAGATACTTGAACTTTTTATAATGTTCTGTTTACAGATAGCAGCACGGTGGTGCAACTGGTAGAGCTGCTGCCTCTCAGCGAGCAGGTCCCCGGTTCAAATCCCAGTCCGGGAGCCTTTCTGGGTGGAGTCTGCATGTTCTCTTCGTGCATACAAGGTTTTTCTCTGGGTACTCCAGTTTCCTCCCACAGGCTAAAAACATGCATGTTAGGCTGATTGGTAACTCTAAATTGTCCCTAGGTGAGAGAGAAAGTGAATGGTTGTTTGTCTTGTTTGTCTCTATGTGTCCCTGTGATGGACTCGAAACGTCCAGGGTGTACCCCGCCCCTCGCACAGTGATTGCTGGACATGGGCACCGGCGACCCCCGTGGCCCAAAATGGAAGAAGCAGGTAAAAGATAATGGATGGATGGATGTTTACAGATATGTGTCCAAAATCTACGTGTCAGTCTGTTCCTAAAAGTTTCATTTAATGAGTACGAATTTTGACCTGAAATTTCCTCCCCTCAGCTGACTGATCAATGTCATGTCAATCACAAATTTAATGTTCCAATCAGAGAACAGATGGGTTTAGCTGTCCATAGACCTATATATATGTAGATGCCTCCTTCAGCGGGCTGGCCCGTTGAAGCAGTTCATTAGAGCGTTCGCCATATTGAAGGGTGAAAATCTGCCGGTCAACTAACACAAGGAAATGGACTGAACTTCATAAAGCACCGATCTACAAAGTGTTTTATATTAATTTTTGTCGTTCACACACATTAATATATTTGGAAAACAAACAGGTACCAAGGACAAACTTTGTAACTTTTAACGTGATTATTAAAAATGTTTACTCCTTAAATGTTTAGGTTATGGGTAAGCACTAAACCAATTCTGTATTATGTTCAGTGTTTACAACAACTAACGTGTGTAACACTTACTGTGGTGATGAATATAGAAATATTCATATTTAATATTAATCTTGGTCTATTTAAAACAAATCCTGAAATGTAGATGTGACGTGGATTTTCTGAATGAAGAGCACTAATGTTCACATTTAACAAATTTTGATTAATCACATTGATGAACATATATACACCAATATGTCTTAACAATAGGTGTTTGCAGGGCCGGCCCAAGCCTCCATGGGGCCCTAAGTGAAATTTGGTTTGGGGCCCTCTATTTCTGCTAATAATGTGGATTACTGCAATCAACAGTCAGATGATCAGATCATTCACCCACCTAACATCAACTGTTATATAATATAATATTGATAAAATGACCTGTTAACAAACTGGTAAAATATAACTTTCTCTGCATTTGATGACTACTTCTAAAAATTGAATATTTCAAGTTTGAGTAATTTGGCATTATAAACATAAAAACTGATTTGATTTGACTGAATATTGAAGCACACAGCTGTTATCTTGAAGTTCTGTCTCTGAGGCCTCTAGGGTGTAGAGAGCCATAGAAATGGGTATGGCGGGCCGTATTTGGCCCATGGGCCGTGAGTTTGACACATGTGATCAAGTGGTACTAAAAGTAACAAAAGAAAAAAACAACAACCAAAATGTGTGTGCAGTTTAGCTGTCAGAGTTTGGAACGGGTACATTTTGTCCTTGCTGACCTGCTGAAGAGAAACAAACTAAATACTCTGAAACTCAAAGAGCTTACTCCATGAAGTTACAAATATCACTCAACTTTGCAACATATATCCATAAATGGGGTGAAAGGAAAATTAAATATTCTTCCTCAAACAAAATCATCTAATGTCTCTTTTCAGAATGGTCAGTGGAAAATATGTTACTAAATAATACAGTTAGCGCTGTTTCTATAGGAATTATTGTCCGTTCTTTCAGACATATGGGTGGAGAAGGTCCAGCCCCTTGGCTTAAAAACACCTTGTGTTTTTCAAGTGTGTCGTACACCAAGATTGTACTGTAGATTATGGGATGTTTTAGGTTGGGTATATGAGCCTGAAGAACATGACAACACCTGTTCAACAACAGAAGACACTTCATTCAGGACCTGTGCTCCATCCATGATTATCTTGATGTGTTTGGGTGGATGGAGAGGATCCTCTCTCCCAGGGACAAAGATCTCCATGGTTTCCAGATGCAGCTGGTCATTCTCTTGCACATCCTGCAAACACACCAAAAATAAAGAAATGAGGACAACTAGAAGAGTCAAAGAGGCAGAGAACTGCCAAAGCACAACAGTGTCTTTACTTTCTGAAACTCTGGACAGATTAACAGCTGGATTACTACAAGAAAAGTTTTCAGTTCAAATGAATGTAGGTGCTACGATAAAGATCAAAGAGTCATCAAAAAATGTATTTGTTTCTCCCACTCTGGCATGATGTTACTTCAGTTTGAGCCCAAATTCAATAGACAAAACTAAGAAGAGTCAATAGCAAGGAGAAGAAAAATATCCAGTGCAATGTTGCATTTCAAACACAAAAGGTTTATGGATGTTGCTCGTGTTAGTGCATCATATCTTCTTACCAGGTGTTCTTTCAAAAGATGAACAACAAGTTCATCCAGGTAGATGATCAGAGTTTTAAGGACAGCTTCTCTCTTGATGATGATGTCAACAGTCTGAATAAGAACAATTACTTTTAATTACAATCTAACTCACACCTACACAAAACAACTATTCAGCTGTAAACCCTACTGAGTCTTCTCACCTCACCAGCTGACCCACAACTTCTAGCAGAAATACAGTGTAACTAGTGGACACTTTCCTGAAGGTAAAAGACAAAACATTATTTAACATAGAGTATTTTTAATTTTACAGTAACTAAAAACTATACAGTGTAAACTATAACAGAATATTGCATTATATTCTTCTAAAATCAGAGTTGCTATACCCATGACATGAAATGCTAGATTAATCATAAGGCTTTAATACTGACACATATAAACACACACATTACATGTGTGTGTTGGTGACGGAAAAAAAAAAATACCACAGAGAGGCATTCACCTGGACCCCCTCACATGAACAGTGAGAGGTGTCCACCTGAACTTCCTCATAGGAATGGTGAGAGGCATCCACCTGGACGCCCTCTGAGTGAGGTGAGGTAGTGAGGTGTCAGGACCTGCCCTCACTGACGCACTGGAATGTGTCGATGCATCCGATGCAACGTCCACTAAGACACCAGGAGGTGGGGCGTCGAGATCAGCCCACACAGAAACAGAGGAAAGTGGTGACGTGAGAGTATGACCTTCAGCAGCTCCTGGATCCAAGATGGCCACTAATTAACACCACCTGCAGGTCATCTAGTCATCAGGGATCCAGCTGTACTTAAGGCTGCTGTTGAGCTCTACTCTCCGCTGGAGCATTCACCTCCCTTCATGGTAGTATGTTTCTGGCCTTGTTATGATTAGAGAAGGAGTTGTCTAATCTCTCTATTTTTGTATCACAGTTACCTGTGTCTCCTCGTGCTCCTCCGTGACCTGTCATTCTGGACACCAGTGCCTCCTGGATCTCCTTGCCTTCCAGCCTCTTGCCCATGATTCCTCTCCCGTGGCTCTTCGAACTAACACCATCCTACCTCCATTTCCAAGACCTGTAACGAAACAGAATTATCAAATTAATATTCAAAACTCACCTTGCCCCTGTGGATCCATCCTGACAAATCTCCTCCTGTTCCAGGGTTCCTGTGGAGTGTCAACTGTTACCTTTTCACTGTAAATAATACACTCTTAAACTTTTACTCCCTTTGAGTCTTGTTTGTCTCGGTCTTGTGTTCTCTGGATCTCCTGAGCTATGACAGGTGAGGCATCCGTTCCCACTCCCACTGAGAAACTAGAGCCCTTATCCACAGGGCCAGATCTTGTAGGACCATCACCACTCTCTGCAAAGCTTTTCTTTCTGCAGCTGTGCAGCCTCCA
>NC_056509.1:5674771-5678774 GCF_014905685.2 Nematolebias whitei
GTGAGGACTGAGCTTCCCAGACCAGCTCGCCTCAGCCGTCTGAGGAAGTAGAGTCTCTGATGAGCTTTCTTGATCAGGCTGGTGGTGTTGTTGCTCCAGCTGAGGTTGTCATTCATGTGTACACCCAAGTACTTGTAGCTGGAGACCACTTCCACCGCAGATCCTCTTATATTCAGGGGGGTGTAGGTGTTTTTGTTCCTTCTGAAGTCCACAATCATCTCCTTTGTCTTCTTCACATTGATGTGAAGGTTATTCTCTCTGCACCAGCTCTCCAGGTGTTCCACCTCTTGCCTGTAGCTGGACTCATCATTGTTTGTGATGCATCCCACCACCGCTGTATTAACAATATGTAATCAATCAATTCCAATTGAAATATCAAAGCAAATTTATTTCATCCATCCATCCATTATACCCACTTCTTCCATTTTGGGTCACGGGGATCGCCGGTGCCCATGTCCACCAATCACTGTGCGAGGGGCAAGCTGCAAATTTATTTGAATACTGTAGTGATGTAGGGTTAGTTAGCGTAGGAGCTCCACTACAATCAATATTTAATGACGGGTTCTCTCTTTTTCGAGCTACTTGACAGATATGTGAGAGAGATATTGTGTTTAGAAGTACAGTGACGTGAGATGGTCTAAAAACCAGTGACATGAGACGTTAATTTTCTTTGACCCATCAAAATGAATGTGGTCATTTATTAACAGAATCAAAATTTAACATCAAACATTGTACACTTGATTATTCTGATTGAAGGCAATAACACAGCTTAATTAATGAGCTTTACAATGAAAAATCATACGGCCATGATTTCTCACTTGCAACTTATTACAACAGACAAATCCTTAGATCTTAAATCAATATCTGCAGACTTTTAGCTTATCTTTTACTGGCAAGATAGAAGAGTTTTAAAGATGGGAAATGAAGGAGTTTAAATGGAGAGGAAAAAGATGGATGAGGATGTATGTCTGTAGACCAGAACAACACGCTCCTTTGAAGCGCAGTTCGCCTGCGGTACACTGGTAGTGAAGCTCATGACGACTCTTTACCTTTGGCGGAGGATGAATCCGCGGCGGTCAAGAGGTCCCTGGTACGCTACCTTTCAGCGTCTCCTCAGGGCAGCTGCGACTCGGCAGAAGTCGTGAGAACTAGTTCCACAGAACAAACCTCCTCAGAAGTTGTAAGTTTTCACCGGGTGGAGCCACAGCGAGGCATCGTGGCTCTTACAGGAACTCCAGCCGAACTTCATCAGTACCAGAAGAACTTAACGGGACTCTGAGAAGACTCAGAGGAACTCAGAACTTCTGTTCTCTCCCAGAACTTTGGTTCAAGTGTAGAACTCCGAACTCTGGATCATCTCCCAGAACTCTGGTTCATGTCTCAGAACTGACTGGAACTAGGAAGTGTCGACATTTAAAGAGTTCTGTTTCCGGTCCCATTTGGGAAGTCCTGATTGGCTGAAAGAACCAACAGGGGTGTGGTTTTAGTGACGTAAGAGGTTACTACAAGTCAGAAAAACAGCGGAGATGTTTAAGAACAGACAGAGAAATGTTTTGGAGCAGACAGAGAAATGTTTTGGCGAAATGACAGACCACAGGTGCCAGCTTCTCTGTTTCTGTCTGAGCGGTTTTAAAAACATGACAGTTCGTTCCAATAAACTTGTTTGCGACTGTCTCCGACTTTTGACCGACATCACTCCTTCTCATTTCAGACAGAAGATCAAAAAATGCATAATTACTTTGTAACAGACATCTAACTTGATTTTTACTTTGAATGAGGACTAAAAATCATTGATACTGTTTCACAGTTGATTAAAAAGGAGTAGTTCACTTCAACATTTAAAATGGTTTGAACTAAACACACTTTGATTATCAAGATATTGTAAAATAGTAATGATAATATAAAAAGAGAATGTTCTTTCAATTGATTAGTGCAGGACACACTTAGAAAGTCTCTGGATGAGCTTAATTTGTATTTCTGGACTCAAATCAATGAAATAACAGTTTCTGTCCCATGAAGGTCTTCAGGGTCAGGTTTTGACCTGAGGCTTAGTTCACTACAGTCCCCCCTTTGGAAATCATCGCCTGTCCATGGGGATGAATTCCAACATGAACTTACGCCTCAGAATGTCCTTGAGCTTGATGTAATCCAGCAAGAGGAAAACAAAAGTCAAAGAAGGTAATCCCACAATGTTATTGGTAATTTTATTGTAGCAATGCTTTAACCCCTTGGAAACAAAGTCTGTAATCCATTGGAAAAAGTCATATAATCCACAACGGTAATTCCACAACGAATGGAGGTGTTGATTGATCAGCATACAGAGGGGTTCCCTTCGATTGAACTGAAGATGCGGCCACTGGATGCAGGTTGGAGACCAACGTCAGGATTGCAGGTCTCCTCCAGCGAAGGTCGTCGCTGGGTGACGTCCAGTCGGTGCCGTTCTGGTTCGATGTGTCATGCAATTAAGTGGTTTAAGGTGGGCTTATGAAGAGGATTTTACATAAGGCCTTAACCTATATGCACCTGGTGTGTAAGCTATTATGATTGGGAACAGCTACAGCTACCAGTTAAGGGGTGGAACATGCTGAAAAGGGTAGCTATAGGGGTCTATACCTATAGAAGGGTGTTCCAATTATACCACCATTGCTAACTTTGTCTATGTTAGACTTACATGGCCACTATAGTTGGTTTACTTGTCTGTTGCCTTTTAGACGAACAACTTGAGATTGGGTGTTTGGTTTCCCCATAAATGTTTTTGGAGTCTATGGCAAGACTCATCAAAAAGAATTAGCTATCCCCCGAATAGAATTGTTCGAGTAAGTTCGGCTTGAAGATGGTGAGACCAATGTTAGTTATGGTACTTAAGGTAGCATTGACTACATTGACTCTTCAACGATTAGGTTTTAACGAGTGAACTGCATGTTGGCATAGTTAAAGTCCTTTACAGTCTCCAACTAAAATACATACAAAACTCATTCTTACCTCAGAAACAATACCAAAACCAATTAAACAACGTTTCAACATCGACACAAGAGTAGTGACTAAGCAACTAGAAACATCGTTTCACTGCTTCACCTCACCCTGGTTGTCAGATTCAATCACGCTGTCCCGTTGGAGCTGTTTCTTTGCAGACCTTGTGTGGTTTAACCTGGTTTCGATGTACCCATTTAACAATTGGCTCTTTTTGGCCTTTACTGATTTTTATCTGATAGACAACTGGAGACAGTTTGTCTGTTATCAGATGGAGTCCAGTCCATCTGGGCATCAGTTTACGGGCGAGAGTTCCGGTCCCGGACTCTCTTCTCCCAGTTGTGGGGGCAAACGTGTAGTACCAGACCCTGTCTCCCACTTGGAGTTCCTCGTGAGAGGCCTTTTGGTCGTAGTACGCTTTGCGTCCTTCAGCTGATTTTTCCAGGTTTTTCTGTGCGAAAGCAAAAGTGTTTTTAAGGTGCTTTTCCAAGTCTTTCATGTATTGTTGTGTAGTGTAGGCTGTTGCCATGGCGGCATCGCCTGGTTGGTACAACAGGTGTAGGGGGAGAGTCATTTGTCGACCCGTCATCATCTCGAAAGGAGAGATGCCAGTCGACGTGTGTGGAGTGGCCCTTATGGCCATGAGGACCAGAGGGAGTTTCACGTCCCAGTCCTTGTGGTTTGCGGCTACGTATTTTTTCAGAATACTCACCACAGTCCTGTTTGCTCTCTCAACCTGGCCTGAAGCCTGTGGGTGGTAGCCAATATGGAAGTTGGCTTTGACGCCTAGCGTCTTCCACAGTTCCTTCATTACTTCACCTGTGAAGTGTGTACCTTGGTCTGAGTTCACCCTGAGGGGAAGTCCAAACCTTGAGAATACATGATTCATTAATAACATAGCAGTGGTTTGTGCTGTGTCATTAGGGGCTGGTAGACATTCTACCCATTTGGTAAACGCGCAGGTTACCGTGAGAAAATATTTATTTCCTCTAGAGGTCTTAGTGAGTGGTCCGACCCAGTCAATCTGGAGGTC
>NC_056509.1:5678874-5682127 GCF_014905685.2 Nematolebias whitei
GAGAAACAGTCCCTCCAGCGTGTCCTGGGTCTTCCTCTGGGCCTCCTCCCGGTGGGATGTGTCCGGAACACCTCACCAGGGAGGCGTCCAGGAGGCATCCTAACCAGATGCCTGAGCCACCTCAACTGGCTCCTCTCGACGTGGATGACCGTCAGCTGATGGTGATTAGCGGCCATCTTGGAGCTGCAGTGAGTGCTACTCTTACAGTACCCCCCCCCCTCAAGGATCGCCTCCTGGCCACCTGAGTCTCTTCTCAGGGTGAGCCCTGAAGAACGCCGTGATTAGGCTGGGGTCCAGAATGAAGGAGCGGGGGTTCCATGAACGCTCCTCAGGACCATACCCCTCCCAATTCACAAGGTACTGAAAACCTCTCCCCCGGCGCCGGACATCCAAGATGGTATGGACGGTGAACGCCGGGTGATTGTCGATAAGCCGGGCGGGTGGGGGGAGGTCGGCAGGCGGGCACAATGGACTCTCTGAGACGGGCTTGAGCTGGGAAACATGGAAGGTTGGATGGATTCTCATGGAATCGGGAAGTCGGAGACGTACCGCAGAAGGGTTGACGATCTTGATCACTGGGAATGGACCAATGAACTTGGGCGCCAACTTCCTGGGGATGTCCTTCAGAGTGATGTCTCTGGTAGAAAGCCAAACTCTCTGTCCCACCCGATAGGATGGTGCGGTGGATCGGTGCCGGTCCGCAAACCTCTTATTTTGCTCAGCCGTGCGTAGCAGTGCTGCTCTCGCTTGGCGCCAGATGCGTCGGCAGCGGCAAAAGTGGAATTGCCTTCCATGAGACATCTCAGGGTGGTCTCAAGCTCCTGATTACAGCGTTCTGCTTGACCGTTTGACTGCGGGTGATAACCCGAGGTAAGACTGGTGGATGCCCCTAAGGAGGTACAAAAACAGCGCCACACCTGGGAGATGAATTGGGGACCTCTGTCAGAAACTATGTCAGAGGGGATGCCGTGGATGCGAAAGACGTGTTGGACCAAGAGATGGGCCGTCTGCATGGCGGAAGGCAATTTTGGGAGTGGGATGAAATGAGCCGCCTTAGAAAACCTGTCAATCACCGTGAGTATAGTAGTGTTACCGTCTGAGGGCGGTAAACCAGTGATAAAATCCACGGTGATGTGAGACCACGGGCGGCTGGGCATGGGCAAGGGCTGAAGAAGACCTGCTGGGGGTTGAGTGCCAGTCTTGTTCCTGGCACACGTGGGGCAGGCTGCCACAAACTCCTTTACATCATGTGGCAGAGTGGGCCACCAGAAATGGGTCCTAGTTAGAGAAAGCATGCGAGAGATACCGGGGTGACACGAGAGCTTGTTAGTGTGCACCCACTCAAGTACCTTGGCCCTCATAAACGAGGGGACGAAGAGTGTACCAGGAGGGCCTGTGCCTGGATCTGGTTCCAATCAATGAGCCCGTTGAACCTCCTTGGCAATGGGCCAGGTGAGAGCTCCAATGATGCAAACTGGAGGCAGGATGCTGTCCTCGGACTCCGGGGCTTCTGGAGGAGAAAACTGGTGAGACAAAGCATCGGGTTTGATATTCTTGGACCCAGGTCTGAATGTCAGCAAGTAATTGAAACGGTTGAAAAAAAGTGACCACCGTGCCTGCCTGGGGTTCAATCGTTTGGCGTCTTTGAGATATGTGAGATTCTTGTGGTCTGTCCAGATGAGAAAGGGTACCTCAGTGCCCTCAAGCCAGTGACGCCACTCCTCCAATGCCAATTTCACAGCCAGTAACTCCCTATTGCCCACATCACAGTTCCTTTCCGCCAGTGACAAACGACGAGAAAAAAAAGCACAAGGCTGTACCTTATTGTCATTGGGTGACTCCGGTGTCAGATGCATCCACCTCCAGGATAAACTGACGAGTTGGGTCTGGGTGGCAGAGGATGGGAGTAGAAGAGAAAAGACGTTTCAACTTACAACATGCAGAGTTGGCTTCCGGGGTCCATTGAAAAGTTCTGTTGGTGGAAGTGAGCTGGGAGAGAGGTGCTGCAATACGGCTGTAGTCCTTGATGAAACGCCTATAGAAGTTAGCAAAACCTAGGAAACGTTGCAACTGCTTCCTGGTGTCTGGAACTGGCCACTCCACCACCGCCTTAGTCTTTTCCGGGTCAGTCCTATAGTGCCCCTCCCCGAAGATAAACCCCAAAAATGAGACAGAGGTGGTGTGAAAATCACATTTTTCACCTTTCACAAAGAGTTGGTTTTCATAAAGTCTCTGAAGTACCATTCTGACTTGCGAAACATGGTCCTGCTTGTTCCTGGAGTAGATGAGGATATCATCTAAATAAACAAATACAAAGTCCCCAATAAAATCTCTCAATACATCATTTATCAGTGCCTGAAAAACTGCAGGAGCATTGGTGAGACCAAATGGCATGACGAGATATTCAAAATGTCCCATAGATGTCTTAAAAGCTGTCTTCCATTCATCACCTTCCTTGATCCGGACGAGGTGGTAAGCGTTGCGAAGGCCAGTTTGGTGAAGATGGTAGCGGTCTGTAATCGTTCATGGATAGAGTCGATTAACGGTAGCGGATACTTGTTTTTTATGGTTATGTGGTTGAGTCCTCGATAATCGATGCACGGGCGCAATGTTTTGTCCTTCTTGTTAACAAAAAAGAAACCTGCCCCCACTAGAGAGGTCGATGGACGGATAATCCCGGAATCAAGAGATTCCTCAATGTACGATTGCATGGTACTACGTTCAGGGCCCGACAGATGGAATAGACGGCTAGTTGGTAGAGTAGCCCCCGGGAGAAGGTCAATGGAGCAGTCGTATGGACGATGAGGAGGTAGAGATAGGGCCTTGTGTTTATTAAATACTGGGGAGAGGTCATGGTATTCGACGGGAATGCTGGAGAGGTCAACGTCTTCTGTAGTAGGTATATTTATCGAGGGGTTGGATATACCAGAGCGGAGACAGTGTTTTAGACACCTGTCGCTCCATCTTTCAATCCTACCAAGTTCCCAATTAAAATGGGGATTGTGAGCCCGTAGCCAGAGGAATCCTAAAATTAATTGTGTGTTCGGGGAATCAAACACAAAAAAACTAATCTCCTCATGATGATTTCCGGATGTTATTAAATGTAACTCAGTAGTCTTAAATTTAATTTGAGCTAGAGTCTCTCCAGTAACTCCAGCAATAGATACAGTGTCTATATCGATAACGGGGAGAGAAAACTTCTTGACTAAATATCCTGATGCATGCTCAATAATCCAGGTAGAAAAATCCAAAA
>NC_056509.1:5682227-5722769 GCF_014905685.2 Nematolebias whitei
AACACTCTTCTATAGGTATAAATCCCTATAGTTACCCTTTTCAGCATGTTCCACCCCTTAACTGGTAGTTGTAGCTGTTCCCAATCATAATAGCTTACACACCAGGTGCATATAGTTTAAGGCCTTATGTAAAATCCCCTTCATAAGCCCACCTTAAACCACATAATTGCATGACACATTGAACCAGAACGGCACAGACTGGACGTCGCCCAGAGACGACCTTCGCTGGAGGAGACCTGCAATCCTGACGTTGGTCTCCAATATTCATCCAGTGGCTGCATCTTCAGTTCAATCCAAGGGAACCCCTCTGTATGCTGATCAATCAACACTTCCAATCGTTGTGGATTAATCGTTGTGGATTTACCGTTGTGGATTATATAACTTTTTCCAATGGATTACAGACTCTGTTTCCAAGGGGTTAAAGCATCGCTACAATGAAATTACCAACAACATTATGGAATTACAAACAACACAATGGAATTACTAAAAACATTGTGGATTACATCCTTTGACTTTTGTTTTCCTTGCTGGATTACTTTTGACTTTTGTTTTCCTTGCTGGATTACTTTTGACTTTTGTTTTCCTTGCTGGATTACATCAAGCTCAAGGACATTCGAAGGCGTACGTTCATGTTGGAATTCATCCCCATGGACAGGCGATGATTTCCAAAGGGGGGACTGTAGTGAACTAGGCCTGAGGTCAAGTCCTGACCTTAAGGACCTTATGGGACAGAAACTGTCATTTCATTGATTTGAATCCAGAAATACAGGTTGACCCATCCTGAGACTTTCTTTCTTGAATTGATCAAGTGAAAGAACTCTCTTTTCTATTATCATTACTATTTTATAAATGTTTTGATAATCAAATTGTGTTAGTTCAAACAATGTTTAAATGTTGAAGTGAACTACTCATTTTTAAATCAACTGTGAAACAGTAATAATGATTGTTAATCCTCATTCAAAGTAGAAATCAGGTTAATGATACATTGTCTGATTTTCTGTCTTCAATGAGCAAGTGTGTAAGTTGGTCAAAGTTCAAGTTTCAGTCAACTGCAAGTTTACTGAAAAAGAAATGTCATGTTTAACTTTTACAGCAAGATACTAGAGAATTGACTCCACGGAGTCTGAGTTCTTCATAATATCTTCTGTCTGTTCTTAAACAATCTTAATCTTTTTCCTTGACTTTTTAATAACACCTTACATCACTAAAACACACCTCTTTTGGTCAATCGACCAATCAGAAAGTTCTCAAATGAACCGGAAGTGAGCTTTTTTAAAAGGTGCAACACTTCCTAGTTCACTGTAGATGAAGAAGTAGATGAAGAAGTTCTGCAGGAGCTCGAGCAGTTCTGCAGTTCTGAAACTCGGCAGTTCAGAGTCCAGAATGCTGGAATGCAGAATGCTGGAATGCAGCATGCTCAAGACATCTGCAACTAAGCTGGACGAGAGAAGTTCAGAGGAATTATGAATGTCTGTTCTGGATGATCTCACGAATCCCGAGGTTTAGCTGTTCTTACGGAGACGCTGAAAGAGTTGAAAGGAGAGCTCTACACCAACGCTGAAACTATCATCTGCAAAGGTAAAAGAGTTGATCTCAACCAAAGCGTACCGTTGGGTCAAGCTGGTCTAGAAGGAGCGTGCTGTTTCTGGTTATAACAGACAAATTCCCTCCCCATCTCTCTCAACTTAAACTTCATTTCCCATCTTTAAAATTCTTCTATCCTGCTAGCAAATCATTCCAGATATTTTTAGAAATGTCTGAAGCAAAGTTTTTCAACCACCGCCGTGTGGTTAATGTTTGTGGTGAAGCAACGGAAAATCATGGCCGTATGGTTTCCTGATTGTAAAGCAAACTAGCTATATTGTTATTTTTCAATTTGCCAATTAATGTAAATGTGTGATGTGTTAAACTTTGATTCTGTTAATAAATGACCCACTGTCGTTGGTGAGTCAAAGATAATTAACGTTTCCGTCCACATTTTATTAAATTCAATGCACAATATTATCCAGTCCAGAAAAATGAAAGAATCCGTTTAATTTATGAATATATATCAGCATATGTTCATTCTACAATGTGGTAAGTTTTGGATCACGAGAAACGGGTGAACCAGTTCTCGTTGGTTCCAGTTTAGTTTTAGGTTAATGACTCCTTCCGCGGTCATTACCTGTGAACTATTGGGAACTAATGGAAAGCGGAAAGCTTTTTTAATTAGTTCTAGACCCACGTGTTTGTGAACCAAGGTTTCATAGAAAGCTCGGTTAATTGCTGATTTATCTGTCCACAGAGACAGAACAGCATCGTTGGTGTGGGGTCCTTGGATCTCTACACCTTTAACTACCAGTGGTAGGTAGTGTTTGGTGGACTCTGACTGCTCCAGCTCACAGAGGAGGCTGTCTTGTTGGGTCAGAGTTTGGACCACCGGGTGGGTCTCTTTGGTTTCACATGATTTCAGAGGAATACTCACTGGGCTCGTGTCCTCGGCTGAGGAGTCCTTTGCGCCTTCCGCGTTACCTGCTGTTAGGCAGTCTGTGTTACACACAGGAGGCATTTCTATTGGCAGTGGTTTGCTCACCTTGGCCCACATCGTTTGATCACCATTATCTATAATCGCGTCGAAGCGATTTATAAAATCCTGGCCAACCAAAAATGGGAATGAGTCAACACTAGACACGTGTACCGGCTGGTATAGTGTCATTCTGCCAATCTGCATGTGAACCATTGCTATAGCTGTCAAGGTTGTCCTCTTCTCTGAGAGACCCTGCATTTCTATAGCACATTCTGTGAGAGGTATTACCCTGTTAACACTGCTAGCGGCTGTCCTCAGGTCCTCGAACAGTTTAGCTGACATAATTGTTATGTCCGCCCCACCGTCCAGTAGTGCTTCATGTGGGAGGACTCCTTCGAGTGTTACTGACAGGTATGCCTTCTTGGCGACCCCCCTTCTGATAAAGTTACACAGAAACCTCTTAGGTTTTTTCTGACGTTTCTTCACACGCTCAGCCTTGTCTGTGTAATCTTGGTTTGTCTGAACCGTCAGCACAGCAGTAGCTGTTTCTGAGTGTTCAGCTTGCGATGACACGTCATCGTTTGTGTGTGAGTTCACCCCCCCCTTCATCCGATGAGGGGTTGTTGGAGGCCACAACAACAATGTCTTGGTGTCTACCACCGACATCTGTGACGTTGTCATTCGCGCCCTCAGATGTAATAGTGATTACATCACTACATAGTGCTCCTGGTTGGTTTCCCGTGTCAGTGTGTTTCAAAGTTTCTAACAACCTGCGGAGTTTCTCTGTCTCTTCCGAGCTCAGAGGTGTAGGGCCTTGTTTCTGGAACCTTTGAAACACACTGACACGATGTCATGTCCACCAATCACAGTGCGAGGGGCAGGCTGCAAATTTATTTTAATACTGTAAATGTTACAAGTCAATAAAATTGTAATATTTAAAAAAAATGAAAGACTGGTGTTATTTGTGCGGTAGAAACAGAATAACATATTGCTAAATCTGTAGTTATGTATGAAATATAATCTTAAAATATCATCACTGGAATCTTAACCATGTGCTTTAATCCTGTGTTAGTTTGGCTGCTCCAAAACATGTAACAATAATTGAAAATTCAAAAAGCATTCAATACAAAATCAACTGGACTTTATTTGTAACAGAAGACGTTTCACTCCTCATCCGAGGAGCTTTCTCAATTCAAAGAGCAGTGAGTGAGAGATTCAGGTTATAAGTTATACACAAAGAAGGAACATCACTCAGACCCATTGTCAGCAGCATGAACTCAGTGACATACAATATTGCTAAACATGTGGCTGGTATTTTAGCTCCTCTTGTTGGAAACACATTTCATCACATAAAGAACTCCATTGATTTTGCTAAAAAAGTTCAACAATTGAAACTAACCCCAGGAGAAACCCTTGTATCGTATGATGTGACTTCTCTTTTCACATGCATACCCATCTCTGAAGCAGTAGAAACCGTCAGAGAACAACTTCTACAAGACAATGACTTAATCAACAGGACCAACTTCACCCCGGACCAGATCTGCACCCTGTTGGATCTCTGCCTCTCCACCACTTATTTCAAGTTCAATGACAGTTTTTACAGACAGAAGCACGGCTGTGCCATGGGCTCTCCAGTGTCACCCATTGTTGCCAATCTCTACATGGAGGAAGAGGAACAGAGAGCCCTAAACTCCTATGAGGGAACAACGCCAAGCCATTGGTTCCGATATGTGGATGATACCTGTTTCAAAATCCAAGCCAAGGAAATAGAAGCGTTGACCAGACACATTAACTCGGTCGATAACAACATCAAGTTCACCAGAGAGGATGCAAACGACAACAAACTGCCTTTTTTGGACTGTTTGGTTCAGAAGGAGAGAGAGGACAGCCTCAACATTGAAGTTTACAGAAAACCAACCCACACAGACCAGTATCTTCTGTTTGACTCCCACCATCCACTGGAACACAAACTCTCTGTCATCAGAACTTTACAACATCGGGCCGAACGCGTCCCCACGAAGACAGAAGGGAAGAAAAAGGAACAGAAACACATTCAAGAAGCTCTTCAAACATGTGGATATCCTAACTGGGCTTTTGTCAAGTCAGCGAGGAAATCTACAAAACACACCAATAAACAGAAAAAGGACAACAACAGACGTAAAAACATCGTCATCCCTTATGTTGCTGGAGAATCAGAGAAATTCAGAAGGATCTTCAACAAACACAAGATCCCAGTACATTTCAAACCCAGCAGGACTCTCAGACAGAGGCTGGTCCACCCTAAGGACAAAACACCCATACACTAACAGAGTGGTGTAGTGTATGTGGTCCAGTGCAGCGAGGACTGTCCAGACCTCTACATTGGAGAAACTAAACAGCCTCTTCGCAGACGCATGGCTCAACACAGGAGAGCCAGCTCTTCAGAACAAGATTCAGCTGTTCACCTCCACCTTACAGATAAGGGACACTCTTTTGAGGACCAAAATGTGCACATTTTGGACCGAGAACACAGATGGCTTGAGAGGGGGGTGAAGGAATCAATTTATGTAAAAAGAGAAAAGCCGTCTCTTAACAGAGGAGGAGGCCTCAGATTTCCACTTTCAAAAACATACAATGCAACTTTAAAACAGATTCCCAGCCGGTTTTCACACTTGATGGGAACAGAGGGGCCTCGTCAGTGAATTAGATGAACAAAGACCTACTGTGAAGGTTTTTAGGTGTGAACTGCCAATCTACATATGTGTGTGTGTCTTATCTCATTCAGCCTTATAACCTGAATCTCTCACTCACTGCTCTTTGAATTGAGAAAGCTCCTCGGATGAGGAGCAAAACGTCTTCTGTTACAAATAAAGTCCAGTTGTTTTTGTATTGAACGCTTTTTGAATTCATCATGTCCTGGATGACTGAGAATCTTCACCAGAATAATTGAAAATAAAATTTGGCCAATAACTCAAGTAAAAATGCTGACCTATTTATTTCTACATTTTTCACTGCTTCAGTAAAGAATCACATCAGACACAATCCTCTGAATAAAGTCATCTGACGCAGACCACACCATGAAGTCACAGTACTCCCTCTCTGTCACAAACTCCTGAGCTTGTACCTGGTGCACCTGTGTGACCTCTGCTGAGTTCATAGGACCCATTTGTGTTGTCAATGCAGAAATGTTTCATAACTGAGGCACCGAGGACTCCAGCATCTTTGGCACAATGTGGGCTTTTTATTTTCAAAACACCTTTGCCACAGCAGATGCAGGAGAGCAGAGCGTCCAGAGAAGCTCAGAGGTCTGGTCCGCTGCAGTTGATGTGTAGTCTAGAGTCACAAACTCTCAGATTCTGATGCTGCGGTCTAACGATGGCTTCTTTTTTCATTCATTCAACCTTTATTTAGACAGATAAGTCACATTGAGCCTAGAAGACTACTTTACAAGTGAGATATATTTAGACAGACAAAAAGTAGTGAAACTGGACACATGTAGGAATTGGAGGCAAAAAATTCCTGTCGGACATTGTTTTTCCTGCCTGAGAAGAAAAAACTCTGATATTAAATCGTATGTCTGGCTGGATGTTTTCACATCCCCATCTGACAAACAACAAAAAATTAATTGTTATAATCTCCTCTAAACATCATTATTCTTTGGCTTGCAATCCAATGGTGTTCGTATTTTTGGTGGTTTTTTTTTTCATTTCTCATCTGTGACATCAACGCTCTGCTGGTGTATGAACGAAAACAACTTTTGGATCTTCGACTTTGTGACACCAATGTCGCTTATTTTGATCAATACAAGCGTAACTCTGGCCCCCCCCCCCCCCCCCTGTCCCCCCGCTGCTGGTGGATGTGCCTGCTTACCTGCAGCGAGGCGCGCACCTGCCTCCCCGGAGACGTCGCTCCAGACGTCGTGGAAAACGCGCTGGCCGGCTGGTGAAACTTAGAGCCCTGCTTGCTACCTCTGAAACATCCTCTCCAGCTGATGGTGAGCGTTTCCACCTCCGCTCCTGGCGCTGTACAGATCCTGTGGCGCGCTGTCTGGTCCCACTGTCGGGGTCCCATCATCACATTGGGCCCGTGCGCGGCTGGGTTTCCTGCCGGAGGCGCGCGTCTAACTCTGCAAATCTGAGGCCGCTGGACTGGACACTGCAATCATCTCCTCCTGTGGTGGATTCTACGAGGATGGCCCTGATAAATGCAAGATCATTGGCTAATAAAACTTTTATTTTGAACGACTTTTTCTGCTGCAACCGACTGGACTTTCTTTTCATCACTGAGACTTGGATCTGCCCTGGTGAGTTCAGTGTTTTTCTGGAATTACTGCCTCCGGATTGTTCTTTTTTCAATGCTCCAAGGACAACTGGTCGTGGTGGAGGATTATTGGCTGTTTTAAAGGATCATTTGCACAGCAGACAGCTCCATGGTTCAGCTAATTATTTGAGTTTTGAACTGCTCTGTTGTGAGCTGGGCCGCTCCAACCCAGTTCTGTGTGCTATTTTTTACAGACCCCCCAGATACCATAAAAAGTTTTAAAATGAACTCTCTGACTTTCTAACTGGTATTCTATTCCAATATGATCGGGTTTTGATATTAGGAGACTCTAATATCCATGTGTGCTGCCCTGATAAACCATTAGTCGATCTGTCGCACATTCCTACTGTATCTAACATTTGACTGGGATGTGTGATATGACAAAAACTTCGTATCCAGGCGATATCTACCTGTAGTATATTGTGATGAGAAGCTACACGAAGCTAGACGCTAACTACGGCCAGCTAGCTTCTCTACTATTTAGCTCTCGAAGAAAACAGACTTTCACCATTTACGCACAGTTTTCAACAACAAAAAAATGTTACATTAAACATTGCTTTTTACTTACTTCCACAGATAACATTGAGCTCGAGGAGCTAAATGTTAATCCAGCCTGATTTGCTTTGTCAGAAACTCCAGAAGACTCAGGTGGAGGCCCCAACAATTGCCTGGATCAAAGACTACCTGTCAAACAGACCACAGTTTGTGAGACTGAAGGGTTGTGTGTCTAACCAGGTGGTCAGTAGCTCAGGAGCACCACAAGGGACTGTACTCTCACCATTCCTTTTCACTCTGTACACCTCAGATTTCCAGTATAAAACAGACTCCTGTCATCTGCAAAAATATTCTGATGACTCTGCAGTGGTCGGGTGTATCAGAGATGGACAAGAAGCTGAGTACAGGGAACTGGTGGACCGCTTTGTGGCATGGTGTGGAAACAATCATCTCATCTTGAATGTGAACAAAACAAAGGAAATGATTGTAGATTTCAGGAGAAACAGGAACAGGTCCAACCCTATTTCCATCATGGGAGAAGAAGTGGAGGTGGTGGAGAAGTATAAATACCTTGGAGTTCACCTGGACAATAGACTGGACTGGAAATGCAACAGTGAAGTTGTCTACAAGAACGGACAGAGCAGACTGTACTTCTTGAGGAAGCTGAAGTCCTTCAACGTTTGTAGCAAGATGCTGCATATCTTCTATAAGTCTGATGTAGAGAGCGTTATCTCTTCTGCCATCATCTGCTGGGGTAGCAGCACCAGAGCAAGTGACTTAAAAAAGATCAACAAGCTCATAAAGAAGGCTGGCTCAGTTCTGGGGACTCCTCTAGAACCTTTGGAGATGATTGTTCAAAGAAGGATTCTTCATAAAATGAAGAACATTATAGACAACCCTCAGCATCCTCTTCATCAGACTGTCATACAACAACAGAGTCTCTTCAGTCAGAGGCTTCTTCAAATCCATTGTAGGACAGATGCTACAAGAGATCCTTCCTGCCCACAGCCATCAGCATATTTAACAACTCTTTAATGAAACCAGGATGATGATGGCTGTGGGCAGGAAGGATCTCTTGTAGCATCTGTCCTTCAATGGATTTGAAGAAGCCTCTGACTGAAGACACTCTGTTGTTGTATGACAGTCTGAGGCTTCTTCAAATCCATTGTAGGACATATGCTACAAGAGATCCTTCCTGCCCACAGCCATCAGCATCTATAACAACTCTTTAATGAAACCAGGATGATGAGTTACCACAACATATAATTTCCCTCTGGGATTAATAAAGTATTTTTGAATTGAATTGGGGCAGCACGGTGGCGCAACTGGTAGAGCTGCTGCCTCTCAGCGAGCAGGTCCCTAGTTCAAACCCCGGTCCAGGGGCCTTTCTGGGTGGAGTTTGCATGTTCTCTCCGTGCATGCGTGGGTTTTCTCCGGGTGCTCCGGTTTCCTCCCACAGACCAAAAACATGCATGTTAGGCTGATTGGTAACTCTAAAAAAAATTGTCCCTAGGTGTGAGTGAGAGAGTGAATGGTTGTTTGTCTCGTTTGTCTCTATGTGGCCCTGTGATGGACTTGCGACCCGTCCAGGGTGTACCCCGCCCCTCGCACAGTGATTGCTGGACATGGGCACCGGCGACCCCCGTGACCCAAAATGGAATAAGCGGGTAAAGATAATGGATGGATGGATGAATTGAATTGAATTGAGATGACACCCTGCCCGGCTCCAACACTCCGGTGGAGAGAACTGGGTAGACCGGCGGAGCTCCATCTAGCTCACTCTGAATTTTGTCATCGGTCAGCAAGCACAAAAAAAAAACAACAAAAAAAAACGCTAGCACTTCACCATTAGACCACAGTGTCATCATTATTGTTTTTAAAATCTTTAAAATAGGTCCAGCCACTACTCCGGGTCTGAGAATATGCAAATGGCGGATCGGTGTTTTGAAAAGTTTCTGAAAGATCCAGTGACTCCTCCCCCTGATCAATCAGTGACTGACAGTGCACTGACGTCACATTTAGGTCCAACAAGAACCAGACCTAGGACCCCAGAGACGCAGGTCCCCAAAAAATGGGGTGGGTTCCCTAATTAGAAGCACTGTGGGTAAACCAGGGAACTGGCCCGAACAAGTTATGGTCCTATAGGAACTGGCCCTAATAGGACCTGTGGATAAGGGGCTCTAGGAGTTGGGGCGTCGGGACCAACCCCAACAGAAACACAGGAAGGTGGTGAAGCATTTAGTCCAACCCCCAGTGAGAGACTAGGAGGTGGTGTGTTGGAACCAACCCCCTCAGAAACACTAGGAGGAGGTGAGGCATGGCTGTCACTTACTGAGACCCTGAGGGAAAATGTCCTTTGAAGCTCAGCCTAACCAGGCTGAGTGGGGCATGTAGAAGGTGCAAGGGGTGCCAGTAGAATGGAGTTCATTGGACTGGTTCTGGGTCTGTCTTTGGCCCCTCCTGTGGCAATGGCATGAGCTGGAAATAGGAGGGCACCAGAGCTCATCCTCCAGCTCTGTGTCCTCCTCAGAAGACCACTGAAAAAGCAGCACTTCACCATTTGCTCTCGCCGAGATTGAATGCTTCTCCCCTCTCTCTCTCCACTTTGCTTTGCTGCTCTGTCTGTGAAACTGCTTTTGGGCCTCTCTTGCATATCTTCCGAACCATAATTATGGACTTGTTTTAACAGTTGGTCCCTCAACTCAATTTACAACATTTCTTGAAAGAGAAGATGATGATGATGATGATGATTTTTTTTATTTCAGACAGACATTTCACCAACAAAACATAATAATAAAGACTTTCATGTTTCTAAGTGTAAATACAATATCTTATTATTAAATATACATACTCAATTTTTATATACTCAAATACATGTAAATACTCCACTTTTTTAGTGACTGAGTCTGAAAAGGAGTATGATGAAGTTTAACTTTTATAATCATACCCTTTTTCCATTCATTAATTCATAGCATAAATAGTCTTCCTGTTGCCAGTATCCTTTCCAAAAATAATAATAATAAAAAAAAGTAATAATAATAATAATAATAACTATAATACTGTTTTCTGGACCAGATGAAAGTAATACATACACACATAGATATACATACACATCTACCTGCATAAATACATAGATAATATATACCTATTTACATACCCACATACTGTATGTTTACACACACATACACAAACCAGCCCCCAATTGCCCAATTCATCCACAGTTCTATAATTACCAGCCAATTCATCACCCCTGTTCATCCTTATACTTTTGAATAATAACCATTTTGAGTCTTTTCTTAAAACACCTCATGCTTGGACTTTGCTTCAACTCTTTGGTGAGTTTAGTCCAGATCTTCACACAATGACAGAAATGCACATTCTTTTCATTGTTGTTCTAACATTCAAAGTTCTGAAATTTAGGTTTTCTCTATCGTCATATCTCCTGACTCTATCAGTAAATAATTTTTGAATATTTTCTGGTAATAGTTTGTTTCTAACTTTATACATAAATTGTGCAGTTTGAAACTCTACCAAATCTGGGAGTTTCAGGAAATAAGAATCTATAAATAAATTGTTGGTATGAAATAAAAATCAACCTTGTGAATTATTCGAATGGCTCTTTTATGCAATGTGCATAATGGTTGAAGTGAAGTTTTGTAAGTGTTGCCCCAAATTTCCACACAGTAACTTAGAAATGGCAAAATAAGTGAACAGTAAATAATATGAAGGGCAGAAGAATTTAGACATTTTCTATCATTAGAGAGAACTGCAATACTTCTAGCTATTTTAGATTGAACATATTTAATATGAGGTTTCTAACAGATCTTATTATGAATCAATACTCCCAAAAAACGAATTTCAGTCACTCTCTCCACAGTCACATTATCAATTATTATTTGTAAATCGCTATGCCCTTTATAATTCCCGAATAACATAAACTTGGTTTTATCTAAATTTAGTGATAATTTGTTAATATCAAACCACGTTTTCAATTTACATAGCTCTAAATTAATTTCTATCAAAAGCTGCCGTAAATTTTCACCTGTACAAAAAATGTTTGTGTCATCTGCAAATAAAACAAAATTAAGTATTTTAGAAACCTTACATATATCATTTATGTATAAACTAAACAACTTTGGTCCCAATACTGAACCCTGGGGAACACCACAAACAATGTCCAAGCAAGAGGACTGGAAATCACCCATTTGTACAAATTGTTGCCTGTTTCTAAGATAACTTTTCAACCAGTGCAAAACTACTCCTCTTAGACCATAGCGCTCTAGTTTCTTGATGAGTATTTCATGATCAATTGTATCAAATGCTTTTTTAAGTCAATAAATACCCCAACGGCAGGTTTCTTTTTATCTAGTGCACTGGTCACCTCTTCTATTAATTGAAGAACTGCCATCGCTGTGGATCTTTGTGACCTAAATCCATACCGACTCTCAGCGAGTAATTTGAGTTTACTAACAAATCTATACAATCTAGCAACAAATATTTTTTCCAGAATTTTGGAGAGTTGTGGAAGTAATGAAACAGGCCTGTAATTTGTGAAATGATGTCTATTCCCAGATTTATATAGTGGGATGACTTTTGCAATTTTCATTTTTTGTGGAAATATACCTGTTTGAATTGATAGATTACAAATGTATGTTAGCGGCTGAATAATTTCCTCAATCACCTTCTTTATTATTATTATTATATCAATGCCATCACAGTCAGTTGACCTTTTATTTTTACATTTATTTACTATATCTATAATTTATTTTCCTTCCACTGCTGTGATAAACATGGAATCTGGATTTCTACTAACTAATGTGTCATTTAGTGTTTCTTCTACTGTGGCCTGCGGGATTTCTTCAGCCAATTTAGGCCCCACACTTACAAAATATTTATTAAAATGATGAACTATCTCTTCTATGCTATTAAGGTTTTTATCATTATTTGTAAAGTATTGAGGAAAGCTAGTATGCCTGGAGATTTTTCTAATGACACTATTTAAAATATTCCAGATACCTTTAATATTATTTTTATTTCTATCCAACTGTTTGCTGTAATGATCTTGTTTTGCTTTCTGTAAAATAGCAGTTAATTTATTCTTATATTTTTTGTATTTATTTTCAACCTAAATTGATCTATGCTTTATGAAGTCTCTGTATGGTTTGTTCTTTTTTACAGGCATTTTGTAGTCCCGTTGTGATCCATGGAGTTTCTGAGTATTTATTTTTATGAATAAACTTTATATTGGGACAATTTTTATCATATAATGATTTCAAAATATTCAAAAAATTATCATATGCTTTATCCATTTCATTTTCTTTCAATACAGACTCCCAATTTTGTTTAGATAATTCATCTTTAAATGCTTTTATAGATTCATCCATCCATCCATCCATTATCTTTACCCGCTTATTCCATTTTGGGTCACGGGGGTCGCTGGTGCCCATGTCCAGCAATCACTGTGCGAGGGGCGGGGTACACCCTGGACGGGTCGCAAGTCCATCACAGGGCCACATAGAGACAAACGAGACAAACAACCATTCACTCTCTCACTCACACCTAGGGACAATTTAGAGTTACCAATCAGCCTAACATGCATGTTTTTGGACTGTGGGAGGAAACCGGAGCACCCGGAGAAAACCCACGCATGCACGGAGAGAACATGCAAACTCCACCCAGAAGGCCCCTGGACTGGGGTTTGAACCAAGGACCTGCTCGCTGAGAGGCAGCAGCTCTACCAGTTGCGCCACCGTGCTGCCCCTTTTAGAGATTCTTCAGTCCTTAATCTTTTAGATATTGGATCATTCATACTCTTATCTTTCATGTGGCGGTTGTCACAAACAACAAAAACAGGTAATTGATCACTTATATCTTTAACTAATAATCCACTTATTGCATTATTATGTATCACATTTGTAAACATATTGTCTATTAATGTTTCACTGCTAGATGTGATTCTGGTAGGTCTTGTAATTTGAGGGAAAAGGCTCAGACTGCATGTAGTATTAATAAACTCTTCAGTCGATTTGTGATTGTTTACATTCAGCAGATCAATATTAAAGTCCCCACAGATAAAATAGTTCTTTGGTGTCTTAGTTGTGTAGGTTTTCTCAAACCATTCTGTAAAGAGGTCCATATTAGAACCAGGAGCCCTATATATACAGCTAACAATTACATTTTTGTTTTTTCCATATATATTTCAACTGTTATACACTCAAAGTGATCTTTAACCACATTAGTCATGTTTTCAATTATACTATATCTAAGACTGCTGTCCACATATACAGCTACTCCTCCACCAGTCTTCCCCTCTCTATTAATATAATTGAATTCATAACCATCTAGTTCAAAATCAGCTCTCTTCTCAGAATTAAGCCAGGTTTCAGAGATAGTTATGACACTGAAAGGTTGATTAAACTGCCTTAAACAGTCTTTGATGTGGTAAAAAATTTGCATATAAGCTTCTACTGTTGAAATGTATGATGGAAAATTTGTTATCTGCTTTAAGTGTCGAATTGAATTGCTGAGTAGAGTAGTAGCGACAGTTGTTCACAATGTTATAGAAAAAGTTATTTTCTGGATCCAAATCCTGAAGACAGGCTTTAGGCGAGCCGATTTGCCCTGTTGGCACGCACGCAGCTGGATATCTCATCGACTGGAAGACTTGATGGTGTGTCTATCTCTGCTGCCATCTGTGGATTTTAAGGACGCATATTTAATTGGATTCACGATAACTGGTTTCTACTTTTTGGATTTGGCTGGTTGCTGGTTTTATCTACAATCAAGGAAGTCGTCTGCAGCAAATTTGGACCCAATCACGCTGCTTGCCTTTATGATGGCTTGGTTCGTGTCTCGAATACCCAGACTCAAATGCTTTGGGCAGAATGGATCAAATCTCGGGGATTTTACTCAGTCACGTTCCATTGGCGTGGCCATGTATTTTGGACATTTCGGAACCGAGTCGACCAACACAGACTCAAGGTAGATGTCATTAAGTTCTGCCTGTCCCCAAAACACCTGTGTGTTTATCTGAATTTGGCTCCCTTGGCTGACCTTGGAGGCCATCTTATCTGAATTTGCCTGAAGAACATGTGATCTGATGGTCACCACCCACTCCCTGAGGAATTTCCAACTGATAACCAGATGATACCAGCTGAATAAACTTGTGTCATCATTTCAGGACTCTTGGATTCTCATAGACGTTATTCTTGGCCATTCCTCGACATCCCTCGAGAATGCTTATGGATCTCACCGGAGGACAATGATTGATTATTCCATCCTTATCATAACTCTTAGTGACCTCGAGAGCATCTATGAACATTGCTGATCGCTTTCGTCTCCCCCGTCAGCAGATTGTCTACGTAAATATGTGCTTGTTTGTGCGAGGTGTTTTTTTATTATTAGAGGGTTTTTTTTCTCAGGCAGGAAAAAAAATGTCTGATAGGAATTTTTTTCGCCTCCAACTCCTACATTCATTCAACCTTTATTTAGACAGGTAAATCCCATTGAGCCTTGAGGACTCATTTACATTTACATTTACATGTGTCCAATTAACCACTGTTTTTGTCTGTCCAAACAGGTCTCACTTGTAAATGAGTCTTTGAGGCTCAATGTGATTTATCTGTTTAAATAAAGGTTGAATGAAAAAAAGTGTGGGGAGGAAAGTGGCGGGGAGTAGAAAAAAAGTGGCTTAAAAGCCAGTTGGCTCCCTCTGAGCTGAGACCTCCTAATTTCCTCTTCCTCCACTAGAAGAGGCAGTGAATGGCAAGATCTCCATCTCTGGGCTGTGTTGTCTCGATCTCGGGACAGGTTTGGTCCGGAACCCACTCCATCTGATGACGGACTCCTCCCTGTTCGCTCACACCCACTGGGCTGTCTGCGCTGATTCTTGGGCCAAGTGCTCATCCCAAGTCATCTGCCTGCTGGGTTACTTTATTGGTCTGGGCATACTGTCGTAATGGAGCAGAACCCAGTAGTACAGGCACTGCTAGGAGACCAAGTAGTAAAATAAGAAGTACTTTAATAATGCAAAATAAAGGAGCTGACTTGACCGCTGAACTCATATTAATAGGAAATGCGTATAAATCTCAGGAACACAAAGGACTCAAGAAGCTTCACCAGACAATGCCCAGACAACAAATAACACAAAGACTCATACTTATATATGCCGGTCTAAACGAAACACATCCACAACACCTGGACAAGACACACAGGTGACACAGATA
Organism: Nematolebias whitei; assembly: GCF_014905685.2. NCBI lineage: Eukaryota > Metazoa > Chordata > Actinopteri > Cyprinodontiformes > Rivulidae > Nematolebias > Nematolebias whitei. The sequence goes on from NC_056509.1 coordinate 5,697,753, forward strand.
AGGATAATTATAGAATGGGACACCAGGGACTGCAGGGACAAGAACCAACCACCAGAAGGCACCATCCTGACACCTGTAGGCCCACCACCTGTAAGAGGGGCCATATAAGTGGAGTGCATGATGCCATGGGCAGTGGCCAAAGGCCGGGATCTTGGCACTCTGACCCTGACTTACCAAAGCTGGCAATTTGGACATGGAATGTGACCTCTCTGGCAGGGAAAGAACCTAAGCTTGTGTGTGAGCTTGAGAGGTACCGGTTAGATATTATTATGATTGTATTTAGTGGTGACCTCCAAAGTAAGCAGGCTGAGAAGGAACGACAAAGTCAGGATGCAAAAGGTAAGTGAACTTTATTTACAGGTGCAGTGCCAGGTATTTACAGGGCTGGAAGAGAGGAGAGGGCAAGGTCAATATCTTTTAAAACCTCAGAAAATCATTTAGATGATGATGTTGGAATGAAGAATAATCTCTTACTGTTTTGTGTTTGTAGGTGCACCCTGAGGAAGGTGGAGGGGTCCTGGGTTTTCCAGAGGATTTGGTGTTGAGGTGAGTATCAGTGGAGAGAGGAGCAGGTTGACCCAAGCTGATTTGTGGATTATTGAACATCAGATCTCTTTCCTCTAAATCCCTGTTAGTTAATGAACTGATAACTGATCATCATATTGATTTATTCTGTCTGACAGAAACTTGGCTACAACAGGAGGATTTTGTTGGTATAAATGAATCCACTCCTGTTAATTATTTAAATTTTCATGTTCCTAGAACAATTGGCTGGTGTGGACGAGTAGCTTCTATTTTTCAGTCAGGATTATTGATTAATGCCAAACCAGTTATTAGTTATGATTCTTTTGAATCACTGTCCCTCAGTCTTTCTCATCCAAAATGGAAATCAGAAAAGCCACTTTTACTAGTTGTTATATATCGTCCACCAGGCGCTTACTCTCAGTTTTTGTCTGAATTCTCAGAATTCTTAACTGACTTATTATTAAATACTGATAAAATCATCATAATGGGTGATTTCAATATTCATGTAGATGTTGAGAGTGATAGCTTAAGAATAGCCTTTAATAATTTAATAGACTCATTTGGTTTTACCCAAAATGTCCGCACATCTACTCATTCTTATCATCACACTCTTGATTTAGTTCTGACCTATGGTATAGAGATTAAGGACTTGGTAATAGTTCCATCCATCCATCCATTTTCTTTACCCGCTTATTCCATTTTGGGTCACGGGGGTCGCTGGTGCCCATGTCCAGCAATCACTGTGCGAGGGGCGGGGTACACCCTGGACGGGTCGCAAGTCCATCACAGGGCCACACAGAGACAAACGAGACAAACAACCACAACCATTCACTCTCTCACTCACACCTAGGGACAATTTAGAGTTACCAATCAGCCTAACATGCATGTTTTTGGACTGTGGGAGGAAACCGGAGTACCTGGAGAAAACCCACCCATGCACGGAGAGAACATGCAAACTCCACCCAGAAAGGCCCCTGGACCGGGGTTTGAACCAGGGACATGCTCGCTGAGAGGCAGCAGCTCTACCAGTTGCGCCACCGTGCTGCCCCTGGTAATAGTTCCACAAAATCCTATTCTGTCTGACCATTTTTTAATAACCTTTGAGTTTACAGTAAATGACTACACAGTCACTGAGAGTAAATTTCATCTCAGCAGGTGCTTATCAGAAAATTATGTAACCAAATTTAAACAATCTCTTCCATCAATTTTCTACCTGGATTATTGAGCATGCATCAGGATATCTTCCATCAATGTTTTCCTCTGTCTTGCAGAGTAATGCATAAGAGAACAGTGACTTAGATCATCTAGTTGATCATCTTACAACTTCAGTGCAAACTTCACTTGATAAAATTGCTCCACTGAAAAAGAAAGTAATCAATCAGTATATTTGTCCATTAAACCCAATGAATCCAATCAGGTACTCAGACTACAAGCATGTCTTAAAAACATAAAAACCTGGATGACCCTTAATTTTCTCCTGTTGAACACAGACAAAACTGAGGTTTTGGTTTTTGGACCTGAGCACCTTAGGAATGAATCTTTCAGTCTTTCTCCCTCCTTCCTTAGATGACATTAATCTGTTCTCCAGCTCTAGTGTTAAAAATCTTGGTGTTATTTTTGATCAGGACATGTGTTTTATCCCCCACATTAAAAACGTTACTAGAACTGCCTTCTTCCATCTGTGTAATATCACTAAAATTAGAAACATCTTATCTAAAAATGATGCAGAAAAACTGGTCCATGCATTTGTCACGTCTAGACTGGACTATTGCAATGGTTTATTATCTGGATGTCCAAATACGTCTTTAAAATGTCTTCACTTGATCCAAAATGCTGCTGCCAGAGTCTTAACTGGAGTTACTGGGAGAGATCATATTTCTCCAGTTTTAGTTTCTCTCCATTAGCTCCCTGTCAAATCCAGAATAGAATTCAAAATCTTACTTCTAACCTACAAAGTGCTCAACAACCTGGCTCCATCTTATATTACAGATCGTATTGTTCCATATTTTCCTAACAGACCACTTTGCTCTCAGACTGCAGGTTTACTTGTGGTTCCTAGAATTTACAAAAACAGAATGGGAGGCAGATCTTTCAGTTATCAGGCTCCTCTCTTGTGGAACCAACTTCCAATCTCTGTCCGTGAGGCTGACACATTATCCAGTTTTAAAACTAGGCTTAAGACTTTCCTTTTTGATAAATCCTATAGTTAGTGTCAGCTTGGGTTTCCTGAGCTGTCCCTTAGTTATGCTGCTATAGGCTTAGACTGCTGGAGGACAAACTGACCACAATTTTCACTCTGCTACTGTCTTTACTTACTCTGCTCAACCTGTTTTGTATTTGTAATTATTTTTTCTATCCTTAACGTGTTTTTTTTTTGTCTTTCAGATACACCTGGACCTATACCTGGACCTATACCTGGACCTACCATTCTGTGTTCGTCTGTCTCTCCTCCCTGTCCTCTCAACCAGCCGGTCAAAGCAGATGGCCGCTTGTCCTGAGCCTGGTTCTGCTGGAGGTTTCTTCCTTTTAAAAGGGAGTTTTTCTTTCCACTGTTGCCATTGTGCTTGCTCAGGATGGGAGACTGCAACAAAGCCAAGATTCAACTTGTCTGCTGGATTCCTTAGATAGAGAACTTTACTAATTGGCTTTTATGTATGTGAATGTTTCTGTAAAGTGCCCTGAGACAACTTTGTTGTGATTTGGCGCTATATAAATAAACTGAATTGAATTGAATTTGATTAATGGCTGCAGTTGATGAGACATTTTTGGTCCACAGGTGAATCATTGTGGAGACATGAGGTCCTAGGAAGGACATGGAGGAGCAGGATGTAGAAGGCCCTGCAGAGATCACAGGCAGTGAAGACTGGCTGAAATGAAAAGGTTAGTTGGCTGGACACGAGTTACCAGATGGTAGTTGATGTCCTGGCGCTGAAGAGATGTCTGGCAGGAGTTTATATAATTCAATTCAATTTATTTATATAGCGCCAAATCACAACATAGTTGTATCAGGGCACTTTACAGAAACATTCACATACATAAAAGCCCATTAGTAAAGTTCTCTATCTAAGGAATCCAGCAGACAAGTTGAATCTTGGCTTCGTTGCAGTCTCCCATCCTGAGCAAGCACAGTGGCAGCAGTGGAAAGGAAAAACTCCCTTTTAAAAGGAAGAAACCTCCAGCAGAACCAGGCTCAGGACAAGCGGCCATCTGCTTTGACCGGCTGGTTGAGAGGACAGGAAGGAGAGACAGACGAACACAGAATGGTAGGTCCAGGTATAGGTCCAGGTGTATCTGAAAGACAAAAAAAACACATGTTAAGGATAGAAAAAATAATTACAAATACAAAACATATACAGTATATATACAACAATATACAGCTCCAGATCAGGTCTCCTCAAGCAGCAGCAGGTGTGGTGAGTTGAAGGTGATGAGCTGTCGAGAGAGAGTGAGTGACAGAAAACCTAGCAATCCCACAGTGCCTTCCCCCCTCAAGATTTGACTCTTGGCGATATGAGTCTTTTTTTGGGGGTAAGCACAAAAAAAGTAGAGATCAGTCCAGGATCTGGGATCTAGGAACCCAAGAGTGTTCCTCTGGACCGTAACCCTCTCAGTCCTCTAAGTACTGCACCCCTCTGCGTCATATGTCCAGAAAACTTTGGACCGTAAATGTAGGTGCATTGTCGATAAGACAGGGGTTGGAGGGAGGTTGGTCGGAGGGTTTAGAGGGCTAGTGGTCACTGGATTAATGTGGGACATGTGAAAAGTTGGGTGTATCCTCATGGATGGTGGGAGGGTTGGAAATGCACCGCTGACCGGTTGACCACCTTGACCACAGGAAATGGCCCGATGAACCTCAGTGACAGTTTTCTGGGAGTGTTGTTTAAGGTAATATCCTTTGTAGAGAGACAAACCTTTTGGCCGACTCTATACTCCAGAGCCTTGGATCGATGTTTATCTGCAAAACGTCTGTTCTGCTCAATGGACCTGGATAGGGCCTCTTTGATCTGGCGCCACACTCTGCGACAGCACCTGATGTGTTGGTGGATAGAGGGAACACCCACGTCAGGCTCCTGTGATGGGAACCGGGGAGGAGCGTACACAACTGAGGCCTCGAATGGGGATCTTCCTCTATGAGCATACTCAATCTATGGCAGGTGTTGACTCCAGGTTGAGGGGTTGTTGTTTATGACGGACCTCAAGGCGGTCTCTAGTTCATGGTTGCAATGTTCCGTCTGACCATGGGATTGAGGGTGGTGACCAGATCTGAGGCTGATGAATGCTCCCAAGGCTCGGCAGAACCCCTTCCACACCTGTGAGATGAACTGCGAACCTCTGTCGGAAATAATGCCCTTGGGGATGCCATACAGGCAAGACATGTTTAGTCACAATCTGAGTAGTCTCTAGAGCAGAGGGTAGTTTAGCCAGTGGAACAAATTGAGCAGATTTTGAAAAACAGTCAACAATAGTGCAGATGACTGAGTTACCATCTGAGATTGGAAGACAGGTGACAAAATCCAAGGTGATGTTTGATCAGGGTTGGCTGGGTGTGGGAAGAGGAAGAAGTAACCCTGCAGGGGGCTGGTTGCTGTGTTTGTTCCTGGTGCATGTTGGACAGGCTGAAATAACATCTTTAGCATCTTTATTGAGGTTGGGCCACCAGAAGCTTGCCTTAATGAGATGTAACATGTGTCTAATGCCAAGATGGCAGGTAAATTTGGTCGTATGGATCCAGTCCAGTACTTTACCAACCATAGATGAAAGAACAAAAAAAATCCCAGGAGGTCCGGTGCCAGGGTCTGGTTCAGTTTTTGCGCTTCTAGTATGTCCTTCTCCATGGGCCACATCATAACACCCACCTTGCATGAGGAGGGAATAATCCCATGAGGGGAGTCAGGACCTTCGACCACAGAGAACTGTCGAGAGAGGACATCAGGCTAGATGTTGCAGGAACCTGGAATGTACGTGATGGAAAAGTTAAAAACCTAACAAAAAACAGAGACAATCTGGCTTGTCTAGCATTCAGTCTTTTGGCCCCCTGGAGGTCGACTAGGTTCTTATGGTCAGTCCAAATTATTAAGGGGAGTTTGGCTCCTTCTAGCCAATGTCTCCACTCTTCCAACGCTAATTTAATAGCTAGCAGTTCCCAGTCACCAACGTCGTACTTGCTTTCTGCAGTAGACAGCTGGTGTTAGAAAAAAGAGCATGGATGAAGCTTACCATTGTCGGCTACTCTTTGGGGACGAAACAGCCCCCACACCTGAGTCAGAAGCATCGACCTCCACAATAAACTGCCTATTAACTTCAGGATGGGATAAGATGGGAGCTGTGACAAAAATATATTTTAGCTGAGAAAAGGCTGTTTCTGCTTCAGAAGTCCAACTGAGTTTTCTGAGTGTAGAAGTAAGTTGTGTCAAAGGGGTGGCTACTTTGCTGTAGTTTCTGAAGAAACAACGATAAAAATTAGCAAACCCCAGGAAACGTTGTAGTTGTTTTCAGTTGGTTGGGACTGGCCAGTCCATAACAACTTTGGTTTTTTCGGGGTCAGATTGAACCTGTCCTCTCGAAAATGAAACCCATGAATGTAACAGTGGTAGAATGAAACTCACATTTCTCTGCTTTTACAAAGAGTTGGTTTTCTAACAGTCTTTGGAGAACAGCTTTTACATGGTGTATGTGTTGTTCCTTAGTCTTGGAGTAGATGAGTATATCATCTAGGTAAACAAATACAAAGACATTGAGAAAGACTCTGAGGACATCGCTCACAAGAGCTTGGAACACCGCTGGGGCATTGGTTAAGCCAATAGGCATGACAAGATGCTCAAAGTGTCCCAATGGGGTCTTAAAAGCTGTTTTCCATTCATCACCCTCACAAATTCTTACAAGATGATGAGCATTACGGAGGTCTAATTTTGTGAAGATGTTAGCTTCCTGGAACTGTTTGTAGATGAAGTTGATCAGAGGGAGAGGGTACTTATTTTTGCTAATTATTTGATTTAGCCCTCTATAATCGATATAAGGTCATAAAGACTTATCTTTCTTTGCCACAAAGAAGAATCCTGCCCGCACTGGTGAAATAGAGGGAAAAATTGTGCCAGATTTGAGAGATTTGTCAATATAGTCTTTCATGGTAGTTTTCTCAGGACCAGATAAGTTGTACAGTCTACTTGTGGTAGAGGAGCTCCAGGAAGTAAGTCAATAGAGCAGTCGTAAGGACTGTGTGTTTATAAAGACAATGCTCTTTGTTTGCTGAAGACTAGCACCATCGTCTGTTAAAGAGTGGGCACAGTCGAAAGGTCAATGTCTTCATTTTTAGGTTTAGAAATTTAAACCTGGAGAGATGGCTGAGCGAAGGCAAGCAGAGGAACATCTCTCTTCCATCTCTCGACTATTTTCGAACCAGTTAATCTGGGAGTTATGTAACCTTAACCAGGGGTGACCCAATATGAGTTGAGGACAGGGGGGGATCAAAAACAAAGAACTCACCACTTTTCTGGATTGTCAGACACAACAAACAATATTTTTAATGTTTTTAATGAGAGAGAAGAAATTGTTTGTCCGGTCAGGGCGGATACACTGACTAGAAGGTGAGATTTGCAGCTCCTCCACCAGGCTTTGGATGATGAGATTTTTTTCAGCGCTGTAGTCAATCAGGGCCTGTATAGAGAAGTTGACAGAGTTAATACATATAATCACTGGCAGGCAGATTTTTTCCAGGAGTTAATGATGTTGTACCCACCAGTATCTCCTGAATTACTGGTAGGTTCAGTCTTTTACCTGTAGGTGGCAGGCAGTGATTATGTGACCCTTCTTTCTACAATACATACAGCCATTGGCATTGAGGCGGTGCTGTCGTTCCACAGGGAAGAGCTGAGTTCTTCCAATCTGCATCGGCTCAGGTTCAGAAGTTGAATCCGCTGGAATGGGAGTAACACTTCTGGGTAGCCGGCGTTCACAGAAATTGTAGTTTTCTTCCAACAGACCCTCATGAACTCTATTGTCAACTTTATCGCCACAGAAATGACACCATCCAAATCCGCTGCGAGATCTCTGGTAACCACTTGGTCTTTTATGTGTCTGTTTAAGGCGTTAACAAAGGCATTAACAAAGGCACTACGTAGCAAGTCTCACCCTATTTGGATTCCTCCGTGATGATGCGGAAGTGGATGGTGAATTTGGACATCATCTCTTTTCCTTGGCATATGGTGAAGAGTTTTTGAGCTGCCTCCTCCTGTTGAGGGGGGTGATCTAAAACTTGAAGAAAGTCCCTCAAGAAGGTGGTGAATGCCAAAGCTTTGATGGGACATCTATGAAAGTAAGCATATGCCCACTGGATCACTTCTTTTTTCAGAGTGCTAACAACATAAGTTATGCGAGCTGAGTCGGAAGCATAGGTGGTTGGCGCATGGTTAAACGCCAGCTTACTTTGTAGGATGAAGCCTCCGCATTTGCGTGTTACCTTCAGACATTTTGGAAGGTCTTACATCTAGTACCTTAAGAAGCAGGTTACTGGTCTGGACTGTGGGTCCTGGAGGGGTAGTTTGGGTTAATGAGGAGGACTGGGCTGCCATCTCCTTTTGAAAAGCAAACACCATGCCACCCAGCTCCTGAAGGTTGTCTTGGGTGGTTTGCTACTGGGTTAGAATTTTCTGTAAAGTCACAGCATGTTGATCAGTTTTTTTCTTTTAATCTTGGCTGAGCCTGAACCTCCTCAGCTCTGCTTGTGGAGTCTGTTTGGCCGGGATATTCTATCATGATTGTATTTTGCGGCGACCCCCAAAGTAAGGAGACTGAGAAGGAACAACAAAGTCAAGATGCAAAAGGTAAGTGAACTTTATTTACAGGTGCAGTGCCAGGTATTTACAGGGCTGGAAGACAGAACAGGGCAAGGTGAGTATCGTTTCAATCCTCAGACAATCCTTGAGATGATGTTGGAATGAAGAATATTCTCTTACTGTTTTGTGTTTGTAGGTGCGCCCCCAGGAGGAGTGGAGGGGTCCTGGGTTTTCCAGAGGATTCTGTGTTGAGGTGAGTATCGGTGGAGAGGAGCAGGTTGACCCAAGCTGATTTGTTTGATGGCTGCAGTTGATGAGACACTGTTGGTCCACAGGTGAATCACTGTGGAGAGATGAGGTCCTAGGAAGGACTTAGAGGAGAAGGACATGGAAGCCCCTGGAGAGATCACAGGTGGTGAGGACCAGCTGTAATGAAAAGGTTACTTGGCTGCACATGAGTTACTGTATGGTAGTTGATGTCCTGGCGCTGAAGAGATGTCTGACAGGAGTTTATATACAACCCCAGATCAGGTCTCAGGCAGCAGCAGGTGTAATGAGTTGAAGGTGATTAACAGTGGAGAGAGTGAGTGACAGAAAACCCAGGAATCGCACAGATATAGTTGGGCTCACCTCGACGCACAGCATGCGCTCTAGAGCCAATCTCCTTGAGAGGGGCTGGACCTCATTCCACTCTGTAGTTGCCCATGGTAAAAGCTGCTGAGCTAGTGTGGGTCTACAATTAGCCCCCCGACTTGGTACCTGTGTGTTGGAGATTTCCCCAGTAGATATGAGGGTAGCTTCCCTGCGCCTTTGGGTGAAGGGACAAGTTCTGACAGTTGTTTGTGCCTATGTGCCAAACAGCAGTTCAGAGTATCTGATCTTCTAGGAGTCCTTCGTAGGGGTGCTAGAAGCTGCACCAGCTGGGGCTCCTTTATTTTACTGTGGGACTTCATTGCTCATGTGGGTAATGGCAGTGTGACCTGAAGGGGCATGACTGGGAGGAACTGTGATCGGAATTTAAGTGGTTTTGTTGATGGACTTCTGTGGTAGTCATGGTTTGTCCATCACAAACACCATGTTCAAACATTAGGGTAATTTAAGTAAAAGTTGTCTGTCTGAAAAAAAGAGCATTAGACTCAACTAACAAAGGAATAGACTCTGATCATTTCAACTCCAGTTTGTCATCAACTCGTTAAAATACTGTCTAGTGAGCCTTGTAATGGGTCAATAGTGAACAATATTTTAACTTCCTGACATTATTTTCAAAACTTGGCCCCGAGTGTTGAGTCATTTGGAGACATCTCTTGTCTCCTAACATCCCATGAACTGACACATTTTAATATTGCAGCAAGAATTTCTTGTTCAAGTTCAGAAGAAGTTGGTTTTCAAAGTGTTTTGAGTCCAGTCGGGCTCTTTTGGGAGAGAGAATCTGTCCTGTTGTACTGAATAATCTTTCAATAATTTTTCAATAGTCTTTCAATAGGCTTTCAATAAGGCCATGGGTGGCACGTACTGTATCTTCTGGCTGACTTTTCGCGGTGGAATCCATTTTGGGTGTGTTAGCGGTGCTGTGGGTGCGCCCTGCTCAGTGACGTATATACTAGAATATAGCTCTTCTTGAAGGTGGGTCTAACGTTACCTGCCCACGTTGCAGTGATTCAACTCCCCTCTCGCCATTGGTTACTTTCAAACTAACGAACAAATAAAAAAGTTGCAACATGAATGTAACTTGTAAAAACGCATTATAGAAATGTAGTGTAGTAGAAAGTACATATACTTAATATAAAATGTAGTGGAGTAAAAGTTAAAAGTACCCATGTTTAACTCTACTTAAGTAAAGTACAGATACATGAAAAGTGATAGATTGCTCTCTTCAGGTTGAGGATGAGGTTCTGCCAAAATAGAGGAGAATGAGAAAGAATGAGATTGCGGATACAGGTGGTTGAAATGAGTTTCCTCCACTGGGTAGCTGGATTCTCCCTTAAAGATAGGGGAGAATTTCAGTTATCTAGGAGAGACTTGGAGTAGAACCTGTACTCCTCCAGATAGAGTAGAGCCAGTTAAGGTGGTTCGGGCATCTGGTAAGCATTTTCTCTGGGCGCCTCCCTTCGGGCATGTCCGACTGGGAGGAGACACCGGGGAAGACCCAGGACACACTGGAGAAACTATGTCTCTCAGTTGGCCCGGGAGCCTCTTGGAATCCTCCCAGAAGAGCTGGAAGAGGTGTCTGTGGAAATAGATGTCTGGGCCTCCCTGCTCAAGCAGTTGCCCCCGCAACCAGATTACGGAACAAGCAGAAGATAATGGATGGATGGAGTTTGTTGTGGCTCCTTGGACTGATGAAGTTTTTGGATGAAAGATGAAACGTTTCAACCAAAATAAACCGTCCAGAGGACCTGACTTAACGTTGTTGGATTCCTTACTAGGGTTCAATTCCAACAACACAATTAATTTTTTTCTTCTTCTTCTTTTCAGTAAGCAGGCTGAAAACAAATAAAACAGATATGGAGAAAATAAAATCTTCCGCAAGTAGATCCATTTCAAAATGTCTTTCACCACATTTTATTTTCTATCAGTTCCACTCCTGGAGTTCTTATTCCTGTTTGGAATGCAATCTTGTTCTCTGAAAGATCACCATGAAAAAGGTGATGCCAACATGTTAACCACACTATTCATGTCCGGCTCTGCCAGGACTACTTTAGACGCAACAACTAACGCTGTGAAAGGACCACCCACAGGGGATTCCTGCAGGCCTAAGGATGCATGATTTGGTCTCACCTACACTAAATCTACATTATGATTGCTTGATTTCCTTGTCAGTTACTCATCCTTGAGAGTCTCTGAGTTCAGTCCTTCTTTTAAGACAGAGAAGTCCTAACCAAAGAGAAACATGCTTCTACCTAGAGACAGATAAAATAATCTGATTGTATAAGAAAATTTTTGCAAGTTAGTTTTAAGAAAATAAAAATAGCAAATATATAAGAAAAACTACATTGAAGATATATATTTAATCTATTATTAATCTAAAATATGTATTACTTAAAAATGTATCATTTTTGTAACATTTTATGTATACTGAATTCTTAGGCCTTCTCTGAAGGTGTAGAAGGCCCTGGAGGTTCCCCACTGTTGTGACAATGTCATACACCAACTTTTGAGCCGCCTCAACATTTTAATTTTTGTATTTTTATAGGTTTAGAAAACAAATTGACACTTCCTCACTCTGCCGCTGTACTCGCTCTACTGTCCATGTTTGTAGTTTCAAATAATTCCATCATTAATATGTTTTGCTTTGTATATTTTCCCATAAAAAGTACACCTTGACCAGCCATTCTGTTTTCTATATTGCTTTCCAGTCCTCTGTTTCCCAGACCAGTTAAGGCAGCAGGCTGCCCATCCTGAGCCTTTTGTACAGTGACCTAGATTACTGTTGTTGTAAAGTGGTACCATGAAAAATGGTAAACGGACTGTACTTATATAGCGCCTTTCTATTGTATCAAGATACTCAAAGTGCTTTAGACTACAACCTGTGCCATCATTTATCCATTTATACAGCACTCTATTATATATTTACAAAAAAAAAATCAGTGCTTTAAGATCACATCCATACACCAATGGGACACGCATCAGAGGCAATGAGGGGTTCTGTGTCTGTGTCAAAGCATAAGCATTTCCTTATCTTTTTCTTTTTGTTTTAAAAGACCAAGACTAGTGAATGGGCCCCAACAAATTCATTTTTTTGTGTCTCGATATTTTTGAGCGCATAACTGCAGACTTTTCATTAGACATTTTTATTATTGAGATCTCTCTTCCTTGTATGAAATAGATGAAATTGATTTATTTCAGAGACGCTTTATTTTCCTACGTAAAGTCAAATAAGTGAGAAGATTCAGTTTTGTTTGGTGTTAATTTTCATGAAGGAGTGTGTGAGTGGCAGATTATTTAGAAGTTTCGGTCGGAACAGCTGATTTTTGTTTATTATATACAGCGTGCTCCACCCACGTGCACTTCTGAGCTGACGTGTCCGAGCAAGTTTTATTTTACTGTTGTTTACAAATTGATCTTTAACATACTCATATTTATAACCTTTGAAAAATAATTTAAAGAACTCTCATGTGCGTGTATAAGCTCAGTTTAGACAGGAGTTTGTTACAGGTGTATTGTACAGCAGCTCCATTCAATGAGAAGATGGACACGAGGTGCTACACGAGGTGCTACACGAGGTGCTACACGAGGTGCAACACTCACTGCGATGAGCCCAGATTATGACCAGTGCATGTTTTGTTTTTATGCAGATTAAACAGCATTCAGTTGAACACTCATCTTCTGGTCATCATTAAACACAAAGCAGAGTGAACTATAAGAAGAATTATAATAAACGGGCAGGTAGATATTATTTGGACCGAGCTGAATTAATGTCCAGCCAAGTTCAGTACGGTTACACAGCACAGTTTTCTCTTTGCTGTGAAATATAATTTTATCAGATAATATATTAACTTAATGAAATGTCTAGATATATGTATCCTGTTTTGTTCTTTAGAATGATATTGTGTTAAAACACAATCTGATTCTGTTTCCGGTAGGATTTGTAGTTTTTAGTTACATGCCTACAACTCCCAATATTCACGCACCCACCCATTATAGAACACAAGATGGTGAGATATTATTAGTTGAGAGCTGGGTCACATGAGGGTACGGCTTCCCGTTCATCTGAGGTGGTGACGACCCCTGGGAGGTGTGGCCGAGCTCTGAAGAAGTTGGGTTTTCTGTTTCGCTCGGCGCCATTGTTTGTGACCTCATGGTGGAGTTACAATGGCCAGGGTTGTGATTGTTGTACTTTACATGTGGGTAAAATAAACCTTCTGAAATGGATGACGAGTGCTCCTCCTCTCCCTGCTTCAGATCAGAGCATAATTTAACAGCTGGATTTGAATATTCTCGTCTGTCTGGCCCCAACCTCTTCACCTCCAGGTTTTCCTCAATAGACATTAAGGAAAAGGGGTTATTGATTAAATAATCCACCTCATTTATGCTAATATTGCTCGCCATTGTGTCTACTCAGTCTACACCAAGCCACGCCCACATACACTCACGCTGAGGCATGTTATTGTATGTCCATCCTCATTGGATGAATCCTGTGGCTGTGGGCGGACCCTGGGCTGAACAAAATTAGCCCCAATGAGCTGCAAACAGAGGGGGCGTGGCCAGACGTCTGTCAATCATTCTGAACCATGAAGGAACAGTAACAGGACGGGGCTGTCAGAATTTAGCTCTTTGGAACGACCCCGGGATTTTCACCAGGCTGTTTGAAACCAGGTTTTTTTTTTTTGTGTGTGTAAATTTAACAAAATGTGACATCATTTCTAAAATGTATTTTTAAGTTGTTATTTTTAAGTTTTTTATTTAAACATCTTTATTGTAAATGCCAGGAGGGAGGGCTTAGCCCTCCTAGCCCACAGAAACCAACTGTCACTGACCTTCATCGTTTATTTTATTTTAGATTCTCTTCACTCTTTTTCTGCAATTTCAACAAAATGTTGATAATTTTGTTAGCATAGAGTAAGGTCGTTTTCACACTAGATAGTCCGGTAGACTCGGTTAAGTTCGGGACCAATATTCATGACCTTTTGTTACATTTGAGCTGGTGCGTTTGCATTCACACTGCACTGTGCAGTCGAGCCAACCTGTTGAACCAACCTGTTCCCCCGCTGCACCAAGAACTACTGAAAGAAACGATACAAAAACCTCTGAAGACACGTCTTCTTCTTCTTCTGTAAATAAAAATAAAAACGAAGTGGCATCAAGTTTTAGCAGTTTTAGGAGTTATATTTTGTCAATTTTCAAAAATGGACTCAGCATGAGCAGAAGATGAGACAGAAGACCATGGACAATATTGTTTTTCACACAAGGCAGCTGACGGCTCCATATAAGGTCAGAGAAATGTGTGTTTGTTTGTCCTGTGGAGCGGGGCCCGATCTGTTTACATTCACACTGTACTCGAACCGTGCTGGAGTTCACTTCTACCAGACCGAGACCTAGGTTTTAGCCCGGGCCAGAGTTCGCCGTTTTGTTCCGTGACAGAGTTCGATGGTGCGTTCACACCTCCCTAAACGAACCGGACTTTCTAGGAAAACGAGCTAGAGTTCGATTAAAGTGGACTAAACAGGGCTGGTGTGAATGCACCCTAAGGCACTTTGAGAAGAAATGTTGTCGATGTTAGAATTTCAGGCAGTGGTAGCATTAGCACCCTACAAAATTTCTGCTGATATGACACTTTATATCAGATATTTGGATGAAAAGTAGACATTGTTCGTTGGCACTCAAACTTGTAACATGGCTTCTTTGTGTTCTATAAAAATAATTCTGTTGGTCTCGACAAAAAACCTCAGACCGCCCTGATTAAGCTGTGTGCTGCCCACACAGGAGCTCAGTGACTTGGAAACATGGCTAACAAGAACTTAGTGATGGAACTAATGTATCCCTGCTCAGCTCACCTTGGGGTAGCTTGACTATGCTCACATGACCTTTGGATATCAATATTCTAATTTGCTTATTTAGCTCAAGATGTGCATCTAACCAAACAATGATTTATTTAGCCAATTAAAGCTGTGAATAATTAGATAGAAACAATGAGAAAGGCAGATGGGGAGTTTCTTCAGTACACACAGGTTATTGCCTGATGTAGATATCACTGGGGTCTCTTAAGTGCATAAATTAGCACTGGACAAACCTGCAGATGATTTACTGTACATCCCAACACAACACAGTCATTACTGTGATATCTCCCCCGCACCACAGTTTACCCTTCAACAGATTTGATCACTTTCTTTTTTCCAATTAACTCATGCTGTTTTTCTTTGCTCCAAATTATGAATAATAAAACACAAAAGTGTAATTATTTTCTTATTGCTCACAGTGGATGTGGATTAATTTAATAAAGAAGAAACAAGACCTCTAGTGTTGGGAAGCATGCTAACAACCATTGCTAATGTTTTTTTTTCTGTTTCAATGTCACCAGCATGTGCATGTGTGTATATAATGAAGTAAACACTGCCCAATCAAGTAAACTGAGTTTTTCTGCCTGTTTTTCATTCAGTGGACACTTTAGCTGTATTTTTTAACAGAGAAAGATGTTCATCCTTCTCCTTTGATTTTAGAAATAATAAGAATAGTAGTGCAATTACAGAATCAGACATAATTGTGTTCAGAAACTTGGTCAAAGTTGGAGGTTTTCTTACATAATCATATTTAAAAAGCAATTATCCCATTTCAGATAATAATGTTTGATTTTATTCATGCGTTCATAAATGCTCAGTGGTTTTCCCAGCTGTGGGGTGTGAATAAGCTGATGATTTCTTTAAGTTTTTTCAACTGTTTTTTTTTTTTTTCAGATGATAATCTGTTTGAGATAGATTGCAAATGGTTTTAACATAAAATCATTAAAGAATCTAACTTTGGGGGAGTGGTGGGACAATTGCAGGTTCAAATACCCCTGCTGACCATCACTTGAAAATGTGGGTGGAAAAGGTTCCAACATTTTGCCTCCACCCTCATTTTTGCCCCACTCTGGGCCCTTGAGAAAAGGACCCATACCCCCCCCCCCCCCCCCCCCACCCACCCCCACATCTCCCTCCTCGAGTGCCCTAGATGGCAGACCCCTGCTCCACACAGAGAGCTGTGGTAGATCAGTGGTCTGTGGTTGCGTCAGAAAGGTCATCCAGTTAACAAAAAAAGAAAGAACAATAGCCAAATCCTTGTGTGAGTTCACTCGTTATTCATTCCACCTTTATATAGACGGGTTATGGTGGCCCCTAAAGAAGGGAGCAACCAAAAGATCCCTGACATTCTCTACCACCCTTGGCGAAGTCTCCCACTTCGACTGTGGAACCTCCAAACCATACTCGGTACTCTGCACTTTTTGGGTGTTTTGAAAATGTTTGTTCAGATCTTTCATGTATTGGTGAGTTGTGTAGGCTGTAACTACACTGGTTTCACTAAGTTGGTAGAGTAGGTGCAAAGGAAGGGTCATCTGTCAACCAGCCATCATCTCGAATGGAGATTTGGCAATGGACTGATGTGAGGCCGATCGGAAGGCCATTACGACAAGGGGCAGTTTGAGATCCTGTCTCAATAGCTGGTGGCCACATACTTCTTAAGTACTATCAGTGTTCTATTGGAGCGCTCAACTTGTCCTGATTCTTGGGAATAGTAGCCAATATGGAAATTGACTTTAACACCCAACATTTGCCAAAGCTCCTGCGTCACCTCAGCTGTAGGGTAACTCTGTCTGAGTTTAACATGATTTTAGATAAGGTTGACCCCAAGTTAGTAGACTGAGAAGAAAACAGAGCCAGGTGTGCAAAAGGTAATTGGTTACAGGTGCTGGTGCTCTGGGCTGGAAGGGGAAAAGGACAAGGTGAGTATCCTTGTAATACTTCAGGTTTAGAAGAATGATGGATTTTGAAGAAAGTCTTTTCTTACTGATGTTGTGTTTTGTAGATGGAACCAGAGAGGAGGGAAATATGAGGTCCTAGGTTTCCACAGGAGAGTTGAGGTTCCAGAGGAGGGGAGTATCGGTGGAGAGAGGAGCAGGTTAATGTTGCTTGAAAGTTGCTGATCCAGTTGGATGTTGAAGTTTGTTGTTGATGTTCAAGGGACAAGATCGGGTTGAAGCAGAGTCACAAGGAACAAGGAGGTCTTGGGAAACTCGAAGATACAGGACTTGGAAGTTGCTGGAGAGAATCACAACATGCTAACACTTTTATCTGCATTATTTTACCAACAGGATAATGTCCCAGCGTTAGAAGAACGTCTGGCAGGAGCTTTTATACTCAGCAGAACAATCTTCTAAATCAGGAGCAGGTGTGGGGTGATGGCTTATTACGATGATCAGCAGATGTGGAGCAAGAGTGTGGCTGGAAATCTAGGAATCCCACAAACTTACTGTAATTTCTTGATTATTGAGCACACCCAAATATAAGCCACAACCACTAAATAAAAATAATAATAATCATTTTGCACATATATAGGCTGTGCTTGTCTACAAGCCGCAGGTGTCCACATTGTAACATGAGATGTTTACACAGAAAGATTTTTTAAACTTTTAATTAAACGATTGCTCCTCCTTTCCCTGCTTCAGTGGGTCTTCTGCCAGAAGATTTTGAATAAGAGACGCCATTTCCTGCATTTTGGTGTATTTTAGCAGGTTGTTAAACAACTTTAAACATTTGATTAAATTTATTTAAAACAGGTCTCTTGCAAATGATGAGACTCAATGAGACTAACAACCTGTGTAAATAAAGGTTGAAGAGAAATTACTATTTTAGAGAGCAACAGCAATTAACAAGCCTGTGTGTGAAGGTCCTATTCTGTCAAGCGTCCTAACCCCCCTGCCCACCCTCCCACACACACACTGTCCGACCCAAACTCTGCTGAATTCAGTCGTGCGCGTTGTTCTGCTCCAGTCTCAGTTACCACTGCCTTCAGGGGCTTCAATAGCTTTTTTGACATTTTGGTCGCTGTTATTTTGACAAAGTAGTGCCGTTGTTTTGATACGTGATGTTAATACACATCAAACATTTCACTCATTTTATTTTTTTTTACTGTAAGCTTATTTATTATGTCTGAAATGTTATGCAGTTCGCGTCTCTGCTGGGCAGGAGCATGGTGCGGCTCCACAGACTGGGCAACGTCTCCTCTCGTTGTATTTTTAATAAATAATCAAAATCAAAATGTGGGATGACTGGACTTTTACTGGAGGAAATTTGAGTTGCCAGATCCAAGTGGTCAAAATGAGAGCGTTCCCGGATCTTAACCACTGCCCGTTGGTGATAGATGTTTTTTTTACACTGCATTGCTGTCAGGCTCCATTGGCAGACTTGAGCAAAAGCTGCTCTACGCATTTAGTCAGTTTTGTAAACCATTTCTCATCGCCAGTCATGCAAGCCTCCCACTGAGCTCCTAGAGCCATTTTAAATGCACAATTTGCACTTATTTCGGGTGGCTGCAAATACAGTATTTCACTATGGTACATAACCATTCATTAAAGACAAATTAAGGAGATACAAAATGTGGACATCAGTTAGGGGAAATATCTCTATAAATAGCTTGGTTAGGATGGGATCTAGCTGACATGTGGATGGTTTGGTTGAAGCTATTATTTTTTTAAATTCTGAAAACTCAAATGAATAAAAACAGTAAACATAAATCAGATTCTAGTAATATTTCTAAAGCTGCATCATCTGACAGGAAATCAGGGGTAGTAGTAGGAAGGATGGTTTGAATATTCTCTCTAATTGAAATAATTTTATTTATAAAGAATCTCATGAAGTCGTCACTACTTATAGTGTGTTTTGCCCTTTGTTTAATAAGTTTGTGTCTTGAGTAAGCTACGTAAAGAGGTAATAAATAAGTCCATAGTTACTAATTAGTTTAAGTAAATTCAATGATAAACCTGAAAACTATTGGGCATGGAAAACTTCATAGTAAAAAGACAGCTACTCAGCGGGCTCAAGCATACAGAGCTACATTAAGCAACATGAGTCTTCGCTCAGGGAGAAATTATCTCAGAGACTATGATGCTGAACAGCAAAATGAAGCACCTCTTGGTGAACAACCAGAAGTTACTTCTCAACTGGCTACAATGCAGCTACAGTTACAACCATTCGACACCAGGTCGCAGGTATCCAGAGCACCCACAAGAAGATCTCAGCGGACATTCTTATTATCAACAGGCTCTTCAGCCACAAGGGCCCATGCCAAAGCTCAAGCAGCACAAGCTCAACTAGTGTACGCTGAAAAAGAAGCCAACATGATAAAACAAAGAGCTGAACTGGACGCACACCTACATGTCCTCCGGTGTCAAAAAGCAAGAGCTGCAGCTGAAGCAGAGGCCACAGCTTACGAGGAAGCAGAGATTCAGAGCGGGGAGCTCTCCAGAGATCTCTGCGTGGAAGCTGAACCCATCAGTACTGTGCAACGTACTAGTGACTATGTTCAACAGCAATGTGAGTTATTCTTCCCAGACACCCAGCACAATGCAGTACAGCCTCCAGAAAGAAATTATGGTGCTGTAAACATACAAGAAACTGTGCAATTGACTAATCCTGTCACAACCAACGCTCAAACAAACCCGCCACCAGCAAACAGAGTAACTAAACAGGAACAAATAGCGAACACATATCTAACAAACAATGATCAAGATTTTGCAAAATACCTCATCCGCAAAGAACTAGTGAGCACGGGTCTCCTACAATTCGATGATAAACCTGAAAACTATTGGGCATGGAAAACTTCATTCATCAGTGCAACCAATGACCTAAGTCTGCCTCCCAGGGAGGAATTAGACTTATTAACAAAGTATTTAGGTCCAAAGTCATCTGAACAGCTAAACGCATCCATGCTGTACACACCCTCAATCCTGCAGCAGGTTCTAAGATGGTCTGGCAACGCCTTGAGTGCTATGGTTCACCTGAAGCCATCGAGGATGCACTCTTAAAAAAGGTAGAGGTCTTTCCCAAGCTAACAATGAAAGACAACGCTAAACTGCAGGAGCTCAGTGACATCTTAATGGAACTTCAATGTGCTAAACAAGATGGTGCCCTGCCTGGACTAGCATACCTGGACACAGCAATCAGACAAGTAGTTGAAAAACTTCCCTTCAACTTACAAGAAAGATGGACAACAGTAGGAACACAGTACAAAGAGACTTATAGGGTGTCATTTCCTCCTTTCTCAGTTTTTACGCAGTTTGTCCAGCAGCAGGCAAAAATGAGAAATGACCCTAGCTTTGCTGTGTTTAATCCTAACAGCCATGGCCCTTCTCACGCAGAAAAGCCGAGACCATACAGTCACAAAACTACTGTGTCCGTACATAAAACAGACATCACAGCTGAGCCTAACCAAAGAAGTTCAAAGGAAATGGAAGAACTAGGTCGCCAGTGTCCAATCCACAAAAAAACACACCCACTCAAAAAGTGTAAGCTTTTAGAGGTAAACCCATCGAAGAAAGACAGACCTATTTGAAAGAGCATCATATCTGCTACAGGTGCTGTGGGACTGTCAGACATATTGCAAAAGACTGTAAAGAAACAGTAAGGTGTATGAAGTGTGACAGCCCAAAACACCTATCAGCAATGCATCCTGGTCCTGCTCCCACTCCAGAAAGCACTTCACCAGAAAACATTGACAGCGAAGAGCAAGCTGGGGGCCCACCTTCAGTCATCTCCAAGTGCACAGAGATATGTGGCCAAAGCGATAGCCCATGCACATGTTCTAAGATTACTTTAGTCAAAGCGTATCCTGCAGGCCAAAAAGAGAAAGCTATTAAAATGTACGCCGTAATAGACAAACAGTCCAATAGATCACTGGCTAAGGCTGAGTTTTTCAGCCTTTTTAATATCTGGACCAGACCCACTCCTTACACTTTAAGGACTTGCTCTGGAAAAGCACAGACATCAGGATGGAGAGCTAAACTTCTTCCTTGAGTCCATGGATGGAAAGGTCAACATCCAGCTGCCCCCTTTAATAGAATGTGACTCTGTTCCAGATGATAGATCGGAAATACCTGTAGTGAACCAGATGACCTCAAATCTACCAGATGGACAGAGACTGTTATTTTCATTGATCTGAATAAGTCTGGGCCATCTGATGACTTTCTTTCTTGAATTAATCAAGCAGAAAAGACAATTCTTTATAATCATTACTGTCTTACAAATGTTTTGATAATCAAATTGTGTTAGTTCACTCAATGCTTTACAGGTTGAAAAGAACTACTCATTTTTATTTTACATAAACAGTAAGTAATGATTTTTATTCCTCATTCAGAGAAGAAATCACCTGAATAAGCATTTCTTGATTTTCTGTCTGAAATGAGTCAAGTCGTAAGTGTGTGAAAGTTGAAACTTCGGTCAGCTAAATGTTTACTGAAGAAGAAATGTCATGTTTAAACTTTTTCAGAAGATTACCAAGAGTTGGCTCCACGAAGTCTGCTTTTTGCAATAATCTCTCTGTCAGTTGTTAAACAAATTTCATTCTCTGACCTCGACTTTTGATAAACACCTTACGTCAAAACCACTCCTCTTTCTGGTCTATCCACGAATCAGAAAGCTCTGAAGTAAACTCGGAAGTAAACTCATTTAAAATGTGACAACTTCCCGGTTCTAACAGGCTAGAGGCTAGAGGCTAGAGAGCAGCAATCTCAGTCAAGAGGGCAGTAGATTCTGGAGAATGGAAAAGTTCTGAGGGTGAGAGAGTTGGAATGGAGAATGAAAAAGTTCTCATGTAGTGCTCAAGGAGTTCTGAAGAGAAGCCGAGAATCCAGAGACGTTTGGAATTATAATTTCTGTTTGAGCTAACCACGCACGACTCTCCAAGGATTTTAGCTGGTCTCAACGGAGACGCTGATATCAGTTGAAAAGGATTCTTACTGAGGTGATCGATCTTCAACAAGGTAAAACTTCTTCTTCGACCAAGTGTACCGTAGGCAAAGCTGAGATACCTGATGGGAGCGTGCAACTTCTGGTCAAACAGATTAAATTCCCTTACATAGTTCTCTGTAAGATAATCTCCTTTCATCTTAAACTCTTCTCTCTCACAAAATCAGTACAGATATTTTAGAAATATCTGAAGCAAAGTCCTCAAATCACCGCCGAGTGATTTGAAGTTCATTTTCTGTGAAACTGTCTGTTATTATTTTCATATTTTGCCAAATTAATGTAAATGTTTGATGTTAAACTTTGATTCTGAAATTAAATGACTCCATTCATTTGATGGGTCAAAGGTAATAACGTCTCTCGTTCGCATTTCTGTTAAATTCAATGCACGGCATTACAGTCAGAAAAATGAAGAACTCGTGAATATAGTATGCATATAAACGGGGATATATTGTCATACTACAACTAGTGACACGTGCCCACGTGACTCACTACAAACTGGTGGCCCGTTAACGTGTTCATGAATGACTGTTAATACGTGTAAAGATGATTTAAATGTTGGCATGTTGAAAAAGTAACAGTTAAACAGCTGTGCTGAAACCGTGCGTCTTTACGCAGCGCAATTGGAGCTGCGCGCTCGTGTTACGCTGGCAATGTTTTAAAAGCTGAAATTGTGTCATTGAGTCTTTATAAAGCTGAATTGTACGTCTGTATGTGTAACATAAGCTGGCTTTGAGCTGTGGAAACGCTTTATTCTGTTTAAACTGTGTTCCAGACGCTGTTCTGGTCCGTTTCGGTTCTTTGGACCGGCTCGGTTCTGAAACGGGTTCGAACGAGTTGTTAAATAGCTAGAAAGACGTTTTGTCACGGAGCGCCGTTCTCTGTGCAGCTCAGGGGGTTGTTTTGTTACAATTTTTAACAGAAAAAGTGCATTTTGATGGTTTAAAAGACGAAAAAGTGACGAACTATTTTACGCTAATCTAACTTGCTAGCTGGAGAATACGCTTCCTGATTGGTTGAATTCGCTGTTGTGGAGCGCTTTGATTGGTTGAGAAAGCTGACTGGCGTGGCTACGTCACTCCCTCTCACCCTGCGCTGCTTTGCCATTGGTGATTTCAGTCACGTGACCCGGAAATGAAATTCGTTTTCATAGGGAAATAAAATCTGCTTTTTAAAGCTGAAAAGTAACTTTAACGTGGTTTTGACACGCTGGTCAAGTGCTTCGAAGCTATTTGCTGAAATTTTGCTACGTTAGAGTTTAAAATTCGTCAAAAAACGATGTTTTTAAACAACGCTAGCGATGCTAATTTTAAGCTAAACAGCTAACGACCGGAGCTTAAACTACGCTTAAAATCACTAAATGAAGCTACTATCAGTCCCAAAAACTCATGTTTGAAGCTATAAAGTCTGATTGCAAAACTTTTGCCACTTTTGTGTAAAAAATCCGTTCAGAAATGTTGATTTTAACCGAGTTTAGCCGAAGCTAACTTCAAGCTAAGCAGCTAACAACAGGATGTCAACCGAACGCCACAGGAAGTTATAGCACCCCTAGTGGACAACACAAAAAGTGACGGAGTTATAATTGTTGAGGTAATACTGACATCTCCTGGCGAGACGTGAGATCACAGGTTTCACTTCGTTTTTAGGTAAAGAGTGAAATTAAACGTTTTCTTTATTTTTCTGTAAGACAATTTCGAGTTAACAAACTTCCTCAGAGCTGAATAAAACACTGTTATCTTACATTTTAAAAAGTAATAGGTATTTATGCAAAGAAGCATTTACCAAAAAATTTTATTCACTGATAAATCCTTAAAACAGGTTCATAATAAAATTAGAAACTTTTAAAAAACAGATACAGTTACAAATATTCACAGAGTTGAATAGTTTACTCATTTTGCTTGAAGGATAATACACGTTTAATTGCAAAATCACTAAATAAGAGTAAATTTATCAGGAAAAAGAGATTTTCTGTTTAATTTGCCACCTAAATAAAATATCTCTCTATTTAATTTTAAATAGAAGCACCACAGGAGCAAATACAGTTTTTCTGAAGAAAGACTGATTATTCCTCATCATCAATTTCTTTTCTCTTTTCACCCACCTGGGTTGATGAGTAACTGTTTAAAATAGCAAATTTCTGGAACAGAACGGTTTAAAATACGTTTTAAACTAATATTGCTGTGAGACTAAAGAAAATTTGCAGGTTTATAAAAAATTCAGTGTTTTAGAGTAAAATACACTAAAAACAGCTTGGTACTCTAGTATCTGTGGAAAATAAGCACAAAAAGTAACACTGCCAAAAGAGCTTTTACTTAAATATTCATGAATTGGGGTAAAACCTGAGAAAGGTACCCACAGTTGAATAAGTGACTTATAACAGTACTTCTGTGTAAACCCAAAGCTAAAATAAGTGTGAAAACTCATTGACTTGAATACAAATATTTACCTGTAAAATATCTAAAGCTTGCAACTGTTCAAACAGATAAATTGCTACACAGTGAAAACATGACAGGTGTGTTAGAAAAAGATTTTGACCCAAAAGGAATGGCGGACTGCTTGGAGAATGCGTTCGCGCTTCTCGGAGCGTCCTTACATCCATATATAATCCAGACAGAGCGCATGAACTCAAAAGAGTTAGTGGACAATCTGAAGGAGGTTGCAGAAAGTGTGACCTCTGCAGAAATCACAAAGTCCAGTTATGAAAAGCTGGCTAAAATTGCAATCTTGCTGAAAGAGTCATTCTATAAGGCCATTGAAAAAACTGATTACCTCAAACAAAGGTTAGACAGTGAAATAGATTTGGCTCAAAAAACGGAAGAATACGTCCGTCAATTTAGAAGCGAACACGAGGTCCTCATGACGAAACATTATGAACAGATGTTTCAGTTACAGCAAGATACAAGTGCAGAAATTGCTTTGCTGAACAGCAAACTACAAGTACTTGAAGCATCACTATCGGAAGCAGAGGATAGAGAACAAGCGTACCAAGCCTCGCGTTTAGATAACGACGTGCTAAAAGCACAGTTACAGATCGCATTGAAGGAGCTGGACGCTTGCAAGGCAGACAAGACGGAATCACTCCGACGATGGCTGATTTTAATAAAAAAATATCAGACATCACAGGAGGACCTGAAAGCTTGTGAGGAGAAATTAGCTACAGCTACAAACCAGATTTCTGATATGGGGCGGCCTGGTCTAAGACTCAAAGACGAACAGTATCAGGGTCCGAGACAGCCACGAACTCTCCAGTCAGAAGCTGTTGCACCTCTTCCTCCTGACAACACGCC
>NC_056509.1:5722869-5723937 GCF_014905685.2 Nematolebias whitei
ACCTCTTCCTCCTGACAACACGCCGTTACCCCCACCCCCACCATGGGCGGTAGGGACAGAACTGCACCAATATGTACCTCTTCCTCCTGACAACACGCCGTTACCCCCACCCCCACCATGGGCGGTAGGGACAGAACTGCACCAATATGTACCTCTTCCTCCTGACACCATGCCCCTACCCCCACCACCATCACGGATGGTAGGAACAGACCTGCACCGATATGTACCTCTTCCTCCTTACCAGCCACCCCCACCCCCACCATGGGCGGTAGGGGCAGGCCTTGACCAATCTGCACCAATCACGCATGTGAGACCGTTGATACAGTCTCCTTCAATGGATGATTTGCAGAAAGTCTCAAAATATGTACAACGTTTCGTTCCCGGCCCTATGGGGTCGGCAGGAACAAAAGCGTACCTCAGAGATCTGGATTTCAGATTGAGAGCTTATCCTAATGCTACGGCAGAAGATAAAATCAGTCTGATACGACTCACTTCGGACAGAGAGGTGTTCACCTTCATCGAACGTCTACCAGATGCAACGAGAAAGGATTACAAACTTCTGTGTGAAGCTCTGATCAAAGAGTATGACTCTTGCACGGGACCTGCTGGTTTCCCAGCCGCTGACAAGGTCACGCAGGGCAAGAATGAACATCCAAAAGTTTATTACAAAAGAATCTTCCAAGCTTATTTTGGTAACAGAAATGAGACCGGAATGGAAGAAGATGATGGTTTTAAGTTTGTTTTCACCAAAAACCTCCACTCTGATTTTAAAAAATCAGTACAAATGATGGCAAATTTCAGAGAAAAATCCATCAGTGAGATTAAACAGTGTGCTGTGAATGTGTTTGAAGCATGTTCTCATGATAAGACGCCCATTGAAGTGTTTCCTAGTGTAAAGGTTAAACCCCACTCTCTTGAACTAGAAGGACGACGTGCTTCGCCACCTCCTCCTAAGAAAGAGAGAAAACAGTCTGTTCAAAATAACAAACCACGTAATGAAGGTGCACGTTGGGACAAAAATGCTCCTCTTTCAGAGGATGAACGTGATTATCGTAAATGGGGTGAGCG
>NC_056509.1:5724037-5730364 GCF_014905685.2 Nematolebias whitei
TTTTGCAATATGTCTGACAGTCCCGCAGCACCTGTAGCAGATATGATACTCATTCAAATAGGCCTGTCTTTCTTTGATGGGTTTACCTCTAAAAAGCTTACACTTTTTGAGTGGGTGTGTTTTTTTATGGATTGGACACTGGCGACCTGGTTCTTCCATTTCCTTTGAACTTCTTTGGTTAGGTTCAGCTGTGATGTCTGTTTTATGTGCGGACACAGTAGTTTTGTGACTGTATGGTCTCGGCTTTTCTGCGTGAGAAGGGCCATGGCTGTTAGGATTAAACACAGCAAAGCTGGGGTCATTTCTCATTTTCGCCAGCTGCTGGACAAACTGCGTAAAAACTGAGAAAGGAGGAAATGACACCCTATAAGTCTCTTTGTACTGTGTTCCTACTGTTGTCCATCGTTCTTGTAAGTTGAAGGGAAGTTTCCCAACTACTTGTCTGACTGCTCGAGCTGTGTCCAGGTATGCTAGTCCAGGCAGGGCACCATCTTGTTTAGCACATTGTAGTTCCATTAAGATGTCACTGAGCTCCTGCACTTTAGCGTTGTCTTTCATTGTTAGCTTGGGAAAGACCTCTACCTTTTTTAAGAGTGCATCCTCGATGGCTTCAGGTGAACCATAGCACTCTTCAAGGCGTTGCCAGACCATCTTGGAACCTGCTGTAGGATTGAGGGTGTGTACAGTACAGATGCATTTAGCCTGTTCAGATGACTTTGGACCTAAATACTTTGTAAATAAGTCTAATTCCTCCCTGGGAGACAGATTTAGGTCATTGGTTGCACTGATGAATGAAGTTTTCCATGCTCAATAGTTTTCAGGTTTATCATTGAATTGTAGGAGCCCCGTGCTCACTAGTTCTTTGCGGATAAGGTATTTTGCAAAATCTTGATCATTGTTTGTTAGATATGTGTTCGCTATTTGTTCCTGTTTAGTTACTCTGTTTGCTGGTGGTGGGTTTGTTTGAGCGTTGGTTGTGACAGGATTAGTCAATTGTACAGTTTCTTGTATGTTTACAGCACCATAACTTCTTTCTGGAGGCTGTACTGCATTGTGCTGGGTGTCTGGGAAGAATAACTCACATTGCTGTTGAACATAGTCACTAGTACGTTGCACAGTACTGATGGGTTCAGCTTCCACGCAGAGATCTCTGGAGAGCTCCCCGCTCTGAATCTCTGCTTCCTCGTAAGCTGTGGCCTCTGCTTCAGCTGCAGCTATTGCTTTTTGACACCAGGGGACATGTAGGTGTGCGTCCAGTTCAGCTCTTTGTTTGATCACGTTGGCTTCTTTTTCAGCGTACGCTAGTTGAGCTCGTGCTGCTTGAGCTTTGGCATGGGCCCTTGTGGCTGAAGAGCCTGTTGATGATAATGTCCGCTGAGACCTTCTTGTGGGTGCTCTGGATACCTGCGACCTGGTGTCGAATGGTTGTTACTGTAGCTGCATTGTAGCCAGTTGAGAAGTAACTTCTGGTTGTTCACCAAGAGGTGCTTCATTTTGCTGTTCAGCATCATAGTCTCTGAGATAATTTCTCCCTGAGCGAAGACTCATGTTGCTTAATGTAGCTCTGGATGCTTGAGCCCGCTGAGTAGTTGTCTTTTTACTATGCTGTCCTCACAACACGTGACTATGTGAAGCTTGACAGCTAGCGAACAAAGTAAAAAAAATCTTCAGACAAGGCTTGCTTTCTGGAGTTTGAAGACCTTTCATTTATGACTTTTAATTTTTTGTAACTGAAATATACAGAAAGAGAACAATCAATTACTAAACAGTACACATCTCAATGTCACATAAACACACCCACTTAAACAGTTAGCTTAGCTTGAACATGTGCTCTACATTGGCACTGCATTTTTCTCAAATAAAATAATTTCCTCAATGCTCAATTACATTCTGAACACAACAATACTCACAAAGACAAAAGTTTCCCAAGGCACAAGCGTCTAGGGCATATTTAGCATTTATATGAGATGTTTCTCCTTTTTTTATCAGAAGCACCTGTTCTACCGGGAAAATACGTCAAAGATTTTTCTGCGTTGTGAGGACTCACTACCTCACGAGCTGCACATACCATATATGATGAACAACAGATGTCTCACTCTGCTTGGTATCCAAACCCAAAACATTAAACAGGTTTCAGCATGAATTTACTTAAACTAATTAGTAACTATGGACTTATTTATTATCTCTTTACGTAGCTTACTCAAGACATGAACTTATTAAACAAAGGGCAACACACTCCCCGCTTGATATAATCATATTATATCACAACAAACATCACTTCATGTTTAAACACACTGGCTATTGATCATCCAATGACAATCACTCAGTCTCTGAAAGCAAAACAATAATCTCCGAAACTGGTCTTAAGAATACCTTAACAGTCCCACCTTGTACAATCCGCACTTCTACCTCGCAGACCCTTTCGTCTCTGCCAGCAAATGTCTTCACTATTAGTCCCATGGGCCATTCATTCCTGCTGACCTGAGTATCTTTTAGCAGGACTACATCTCCTTCTTTAACATTTGGTCTGGTTTCAGTCCATTTTGGGCGGCTTTGTAAAGCGTGCAAATATTTTCCTGTCCACCTTTTCCAAAAAGTGTCAGCAAGTTGTTGAACATGTTTCCACTGTTTTCCAAATAACTGTTCTGAACAGAAGTTTCTTGATGGAGCAGAAACAGAACTCATCTTTTGCGTTAGTAACATTGCTGGAGTGAGTATGGAAGGACAGTCCGGGTCGGTGGATATGGGAACAAGAGGCCTTGCGTTAATGATTGCCATCACCTCGGCCATGAAGGTGCTTAAGACTTCATGAGTGAGACGCGTTTGTTCAGTTTGTAACAACATTGCATCTAGAATGCGCCTGGCGATTCTGATGAAGCGCTCCCAGGAGCCTCCCATGTGAGGCGTGAGGGGGGTTGAATGTCCAAGTGCATCTTCTCTCTAGCAGGTACTTGTCCATAGCTGTGTTTCCTTTCTCCAAGTTTAGCTCCTTACAAGCTCCTATAAAGTTTGTGCCTCTATCTGAGCGCAGATGGTTGGCTGGGCCTCGAATAGAGAAGAACCTTCTTAATGCATTTATAAAACTATCAGTAGACATACTCTCTATCAGTTCAATGTGCACAGCTCTGGTTGACATGCACGTAAACAACACGGCCCAGCGTTTACTCTGGGCGCAGCCACCTCTTGTGCGACGTGTCACAATTGTCCATGGCCCAAACACATCTAGACCAACTGAGGTGAACGGTGGTTCAGGGGTGACTCGGTCTGCAGGTAAGTCTGCCATTTTCTGGGTCTGCATTTTGCCTCGCAACTTGCGACATGTGACACACTTATGAATGACGGAGGATACGAGGCGCTTACCTCCAACTACCCAGAATCCAGCACCGCGGACACCTCCTTCAGTCATACGTCTCCCTTGATGAGACCCTTGTTCGTGGAAGTGTCTTACTAGTAGTGTGGCGATATGGCTGGAAGATGGGATAATCAGAGGGTGTTTTTCATTCTCTGTGAGATCTGCAGAGGAGAGACGTCCACCGACTCGTAAGAGGTTGTCTTCATCCACTACAGGATTGAGCTTTTTGAGTGTGTCAAGTTTTGTGTTTGTCTGTCTTCCTTCTTTAAGGTTCTTGAATGTATCTTTGTAAGCGTCTTGTTGGACAGCTCGCACAATGACTCTTTTTGCTTGCGTGAGTTCTCGGACACTTGGCGTTTCACTGAAACTTTTCCATCCCTTTTTTTCAGTTTTTTGTTTGAAGGATGTGGCAACATGAATGAGTCTGCCTATGACTCTGCACAGTATTGTCCAACTGGAATGTCTCTCAAAATGCTCAGAGCCTAGCTGTGACTCTTGTGTTGTAGTTTTTAGAACTTTCACTTCTGGACATATGTCTTTGTCTATTTCAGGTTCGATGAGTGTGAAAGGATTAGTATTGTGTGAGTCTGTGTGTGTCTGAATACAAAAGGGTGGACCTGAGAACCAGATACTGTTCTGCAGGTCGGCTGCTGGACTGAACCTAGTGGCTTGGTCAGCTGGATTTAACTCTGTTGTTACATAATGCCATTGGTTGGGATGTGTGGCTGCTCTAATGCGTGCAACCCTGTTGGCAACATACATGTAGAATCGTCTGGAAGTGTTGTGTATATATCCTAAAACAATTCTACTGTCTGTATGAAATTTTTTATTGTCTACTTTGATGTCCAGCTCATCTCTAATGAGTTCAAACATTTCTACTGCGAGCACAGCAGCACAGAGTTCCAGGCTTGGTACTGTGTGTGCAGGGCGGGGAGCAAGCTTAGACTTCCCCATTACAATCCCAACGTGGTACTGTTCTTCACTGTTGATTGTGCGCAGATAATCTACTGCCCCTATAGCTACAGTGGAGGCGTCAGAGAAAATATACAGTTCTTTTGTTTTTATTGTGCTCAACATACCTGAGCTGTATCACCTTGGTATTTGGAGGTTTTCAAGGGCTTGCAATGAATTTTTCCATGAGACCCAAATC
The DNA here is from genome assembly GCF_014905685.2 of Nematolebias whitei. Taxonomy (NCBI): domain Eukaryota; kingdom Metazoa; phylum Chordata; class Actinopteri; order Cyprinodontiformes; family Rivulidae; genus Nematolebias; species Nematolebias whitei. The sequence goes on from NC_056509.1 coordinate 5,728,540, forward strand.
TCGTGTTTTCCAAGGGGTAGAGGTTCATCCCAGTCTCCCACTTCAGATGACAATTCTCTGAGCAGTGCTTTCCCTTGCATTATTATGGGAGCGACAAAGCCCAAAGGGTCATACAGGCTATTTACCGTTGACAACACTCCCCTACATGTGAATGGTTTGGAGTCATTTGACACATGGTAAGTGAAGCTATCAGATTGTAGGTTCCAAAAGAGTCCTAAGCTTCTCTGAATTGGGAGAGGATCAACTCCTAGATCTAAATCTTTCAAGTCCTTTGCTCGATCCTCGGCAGAGAAGGCTTTCATGACTTGACTGCAGTTTGATGCCACTTTGTGAAGGCGTAAGTTAGACTCTGCTAACATGTTCTGAGTTCTCGAAGGTCGGTTGATTGCTTCCTCTGGCGTGGCAACTGATGTGAGCCCGTCATCGACATAAAACTGACGCTCGACAAACTGTCTTGCATCAGAGCCATGTTCTTGTTCACCCTGTTGTGCTGCGCGTCTCATGCAGTAAATGGCAATAGCAGGTGACGGGCTGTTTCCAAATACATGAACTTTCATTCTGAACTCAACTATCTTCTTTGTAATGTCATTGTCTTCATACCACAGATAGCGCAAATAGTCCCTGTGGTCTTTGCGCACAACAAAGCAGTAAAACATTTGCTGCACGTCCACTGACAAGGCTATAGGCTCTTTGCGAAAGCGTAACAGCACTCCTAACAGAGTTGTTCAAATCAGGTCCACTAAGAAGCACTTGGTTGAGGGAAATTCCATCACACTCTGCACTAGAGTCAAAGACGACTCGTATTTGTTCCGGCTTCTGTGGGTGGTATACACCAAACGTGGGCATATACCAATGTTCTTTATCCGCCGGAAGAGGTGGAGCTAGTTCCGCTTGATCGTTGTCCAACATTTTTTGCATAAATTGGACGTAGTGATCCTTCATTTCCGGTTTCTTTTTAAAGGTTTTTCTCAAGAGAAGAGGCGTTTTAGGGCTTGTGGGAGCTTTTTTCTCTGAGAATAAAAGGGTAAAGGTGCAACCCAGCTGTTCTCTTGGTTTTGATAGACTTCATTGTCCATAATTGTTAAGAATGTTTTTTCGCCAATTGACATAGCTTGTTTGTTATCACAGTCAGACCTAACAAACACAGTGTGCCCTAAACCGTCTGTGTCACAGGTAGTGTTCAAAGAGACTCCATAATTCTCTTTAACGTGAATTATGTTTGGGCAAGGCTCAAAGTAGGACCATTATCCAAGGTGTGCGTTTTAAAAACATTGACCTCTGACTGACCATGCACTTTACCTAAACACACTTCCCCTACAATAACCCAACCTAGGTCTAGCCTTTGGGCGTAAGGTGCATTATTTGGTCCATTGATTTGCTCACGTACCTTATGAACCCTGAGGATGTCCCTACCCAGGAGTAAAAGAATGGGAGCTTTGCGGTCAACAGTTTAGATTTTGTCTGCTACTGGGAGTAGATGTGGGTGATGCTGCGCAATCTCAGGAGAGGGTATTTCCGATCTATCATCTGGAACAGAGTCACATTCTATTAAAGGGGGTGGCTGGATGTTGACCTTTCCATCCATGGACTCAAGGAAGAAGTTTACAGCTCTCATTCCTGATGTCTGTGCTTTTCCAGAGCAAGTCCTTAAAGTGTAAGGAGTGGGTCTGGTCTCGATATTAAAAAGGCTGAAAAACTCGGCCTTAGCCAGTGATCTATTGGACTGTTCATCTATTACGGCGTACATTTTAATAGCTTTCTCTTTTTGGCCTGTAGGCTACGCTTTGACTAAAGTAATCTTAGAACATGAGCGTGGGCTATCGCT
>NC_056509.1:5730464-5736656 GCF_014905685.2 Nematolebias whitei
TTCACTTACCATGTGTCAAATGACTCCAAACCATTCACACGTAGGGGAGTGTTGTCAACGGTAAATAGCCTGTATGACCCTTTGGGCTTTGTCGCTCCCATAATAATGCAAGGGAAAGCACTGCTCAGAGAATTGTCATCTGAAGTGGGAGACTGGGATGAACCTCTACCCCTTGGAAAACACGAGATTTGGGTCTCATGGAAAAATTCATTGCAAGCCCTTGAAAACCTCCAAATACCAAGGTGCTACAGCTCAGGTATGTTAAGCACAATAAAAACAAAATAACTGTATATGTGTATGCTGTGCATGCTGTTCAGTGTCAGGAGGGCTGTGATCAGTCTTACATCGGGGAAACTAAACAGCCACTGGCCAAAAGGATGTCCCAGCACAGAAGATCAACATCATCAGGCCAGGATTCTGCGGTCTACACTCATCTCCAGGCCAGCGGTCACTCTTTCAATGATGAAGATGTTCACATCCTGGACAGAGAGGAACGATGGTTTGAGAGAGGAGTAAAGGAGGCCATCTTTGTGAAAAGAAATCGTCCATCATTAAACAGGGGTGGAGGCCTCCATGTTCAACTGTCCCCCTCTTACAATGCTGTGATTGCTAGTATCACTCAGCCCTCTGTGAATAGTAAACAGCCATCAGTGTGCTAATGACCCATTGTTAGGCTGATGGTCCTTCTTGAGCATGTGATCAGCTGGTTTTGGTTGTCAGCAGCAAACTGGTTGATCCACTCTGAGAAGGTGCTATTTAAGAGACTGAGCTGAAAACAGCACCTCAGACTGAGGAAGTCTCTCGGATGAGAGACGAAACGTTTCTATATTTTTTTGCTTTGTTTTTTTTTTTGAATGTCCAGAGGACCAGACTGAACTTTTTTGGATTTTTCTACCTGGATTATTGAGCATGCATCAGGATAAAAGAACTGTACATTTTCTCTGACGCTTCCACTGTAGCTATGGGGGCAGTAGCTTATCTACGCACAATTAACAGTGAAGGACAGTACCACGATGGGTTTGTAATGGGTAAGTCTAAGCTTGCACCCTGCCCTGCACACACAGTACCACGCCTTGAACTATGTGCTGCTGTGCTCACAGTAGAAATGTTTGAGCTCCTTAGAGATGAGCTGGACATTAAAGTAGACAATGTAAAGTTTCATACAGACAGTAGAATTGTTTTAGGATATATACACAACACTTCCAGACGATTCTACATGTATGTTGTCAACAGGGTTGCATGCATTAGAGCAGCCACACATCCCAACCAATGGCATTATGTAACAACAGAGTTAAATCCAGCTGACCAAGCCACTAGGTTCATTCCAGCAGCCGATCTGCAGAACAGTATCTGGTTCTCAGGTTCACCCTTTTTGTATTCAGACACACACACAGACTCACACAATACTAATCCTTTCACACTCCTCGAACCTGAAAAACACAAAGACATACGTCCAGAAGGGAAAGTTCTAAAAACTACAACACAAGAGTCACAGCTAGGCTCTGAGCATTTTGAGAGACATTCCAGTTGGACAATACTGTGCAGAGTCATAGGCAGACTCATTCATGTTGCCACATCCTTCAAACAAAAAACTGAAAAAAAGGGATGTAAAAGTTTCAGTGAAATGCCAAGTGTCTGAGAACTCACGCAAGCAAAAAGAGTCATTGTGCGAGCTGTCCATCAAGACGCTTACAAAGATACATTACACTACTAGTAAGACACTTCCACAAACAAGTGTCTCATCAAGGGAGACATATGACTGAAGGAGCTGTCCGCGGTGCTGGATTCTGGGTAGTTGGAGGTAAGCGCCTCGTATCCTCCGTCATTCATAAGTGTGTCACATGTCGCAAGTTGCGAGGCAAAATGCAGACCCAGAAATTGGCAGACTTACCCGCAGACCAAGTCACCCCTGAACCACCTTTCACCTCAGTTGGTCTAGATGTGTTTGGGCCATGGACAATTGTGACACGTAGCACAAGAGGTGGCTGCGCCCAGAGTAAACGCTGGGCCGTGTTGTTTACGTGCATGTCAACCAGAGCTGTGCACATTGAACTGACAGAGAGTATGTCTACTGATAGTTTTATAAATGCATTAAGAAGGTTCTTCTCTATTCAAGGCCCAGCCAACCATCTGCACTCAGATAGAGGCACAAACTTTATAGGAGCTTGTAAGGAGCTAAACTTGGAGAAAGGAAACACAGCTATGGACAAGTACCTGCAAGAGAGAAGATGCACTTGGACATTCAACCCCCCTCACGCCTCTCACGTGGGAGGCTCCTGGGAGCGCTTCATCAGAATCGCCAGGTGCATTCTAGATGCAATGTTGTTACAAACTGAACAAACGCGTCTCACTCATGAAGTCTTAAGCACCTTCATGGCCGAGGTGATGGCAATCATTAATGCAAGGCCTCTTGTTCCCATATCCACTGACCCGGACTGTCCTTCCATACTCACTCCAGCAATGTTACTAACGCAAAAGATGAGTTCTGTTTCTGCTCCATCGGGAAACTTCTCTTCAGGACAGTTATTTGTAAAACAGTGGAAACATGTTCAACAACTTGCTGACACTTTTTGGAAAAGGTGGAAAGGAGAATATTTGCACACTTAACAAAGCCGCCCAAAATGGACTGAAACCAGACCAAATGTTAAAGAAGGAGATTTAGTCCTGCTAAAAGATACTCAGGTCAGCAGGAATGAATGGCCCATGGGACTAATAGTGAAGACATTCGCTGGCAGAGACGAAAAGGTCCGCAAGGTAGAAGTGCGGATTGTACAAGGTGGGACTGTTAATGTATTCTTAAGACCAGTTTCGGAGATTATTGTTTTGCTTTCAGAGACTGAGTGATTTTCATTGGATGATCAATAGCCAGTGTGTTTAAACATGAAGTGATGTTTGTTGTGATATAATATGATTATATCAAGCGGGGAGTGTGTTGCCCTTTGTTTAATAAGTTCATGTCTTGAGTAAGCTACGTAAAGAGGTAATAAATAAGTCCATAGTTACTAATTAGTTTAAGTAAATTCATGCTGGAACCTGTTTAATGTTTTGGGTTTGGATACCAAGCAGAGTGAGACATCTGTTGTTCATCATATATGGTATGTGCAGCACGGGAGGTAGTGAGTACTCTCACCGCAGAAAAATCTTTGACATATTTTCTCGGTAGAACAGGTGCTTCTGATAAAAAAAGGAGAAACATCTCATATAAATGCTAAATCTGCCCTACACGCTTGTGCCTTGGGAAACTTTTGTCTTTGTGAGTATTGTTGTGTTCAGAATGTACTTGAGCATTGTGGAAATTATTTTATTTGAGAAAAATGCAGTGCCAATGTAGAGCACATGTTCAAGCTAAGCTAACTGTTTAAGTGGGTGTGTTTATGTGACATTGAGATGTGTACTGTTTAGTAATTGTTCTCTTTCTGTATATTTCAGTTACAAAAAAGAAAAAATTAAAAGTCATAAATGAAAGGTTTTCAAACTCAAGAAAGCAAGCCTTGTCTGAAGATTTTTTTTACTTTGTTCGCTAGCTGTCAAGCTTCACATAGTCACGTGTTGTGAGGACAGCATATATAGTTATAGGGATACATGGTTCAACAGAGATGGGACTTTTAATTAGACTAGCAATAGTACTAAACAGAAACATAGGGTTATTTTTATTCTCATCTATTTAATATGAGTAATATAAAGTTCTAGCTTTATGGAGAGCTTTTTTATAAGTTAGCAGGCTATCTCTCCAAGATACGTAAAATTATTCAACGTTAGCCAAGCGCCATTTTCTTTCCAGCTTTCGAAATGCCTGTTTTAAAATACGTAACTCAGAATTGAACCAAGGAGCCAATCTCCTCTGATTGATTACTTTCTTTTTCAGCGGAGCAGCTTTATCGAGTGAAGTTTTCAAAGAATATGTAAATGTATTAACCAGATGATCTAAGTCACTGCTCTCTGATGTATTACTCTGCAAGACAAAGGAAAATGATGGAAGAGATTCTTTAAATTTGATTATAGCATTTTCAGATAAACACATGCCAAGATGAAATTTACTCTCAGTGACTGTGTACTCATTTAATGTAAACTCAAAGGTTATTAAAAATGATCAGATAGGACACGATTTTGAGGATGTATTACTAAGTCATTAATCTCAATGCCATAGGTCAGAACTAAGTCAAGGGTGTGATGATAAGAATGAATAGATGCACGGACGTTTTGGGCAAAACCAATTAATTCTATTAAATTTTGAAGGGTGTCAGCCGTCTGACCACGGCACAACTTCCAGTTCTTTTGTTCCCAGGTGCAGAGGAAACTCACACAAACTCAATAAAATCAAGAGAGGTAAATTACATTTACCATTTAATGTTGATAAGGCAGGAAAAGTTACAAGCTCAGCGCTGAGGTGTCCGTCCGACCCGTCTTAACCCGAAAGCAGAAGCGGAGGCACCGTGCAACAGAATGTCCCAGCTTATGTTGGCCCTTGGCTCCGCCTTTACATCTGTGGTGGGCACAGCCTATCAGAGTGTATCAGTGGGGTGACTGTGTGGCGTCATTGGTCTTATCTGTTTCTACTGGTGGATAATAGGGTGATGTGCAAATCTATCTAAGTGTTGGAAGCAAGCAAAAACAAAAATGACTCATCGGGTGTTGACACCGGGATCGCTCGTGAGCAGCTGAGACTGTATGATCTGTTACAAACCAGGTTATGAGTCAGAGCAGGCCAGACCAGGCTTCCAGCAAGATTAAACATCTAACAAGGGCTATGCATGAGCTATCACTTTCAACATCTACATGAATATTGAAATACCCATTATTATGACTTTATCAGTATTTAGTAGTGAGTCAGTTAAGAATTCTGAGAATTCAGCCAAGAACTAAGTATAAGAGCCTGGTGGACGACATATAACAACTAGTGAGAGTGGCCTTTCTAATTTCCATTTTGGATGAGATAGGCTTAGGAACATCAACTCAAAACTATTATAACTAATAATTGGTTTAGTCTTAATCGATAATCCATCCATCCATCCATCCATCCATTATCTTTTACCCGCTTCTTCCATTTTGGGTCACAGGGGTCACCAGTGCCCATGTCCAGCAATCATTGTGCGAGGGGCAAAGTACACCCTGGACGGGTCGCAAGTTTATCACAGGGACTCAGAGAGACAAATGAGACAAACAACCATTCACTCTCTCACTCACACCAAGGGACAATTTAGAGTTACCAATCAGCCTAACATGCATGTTTTTGGTCTGTGGGAGGAAACTGGAGTACCCGGAGAAAACCCACACATGCACGAAGAGAACATACAAACTCCACACAGAAAGGCCCAATGTGCAAAAAAGTGTACACTGGTGTATAAAAAAAGTAACATTTCACCTATATTTCTTTTAATTCCACACATTTAAAACATGTTTCTCACCAAGTTTGTGTAAATTCAGCTGTGGGTTTGTCTTTCGGACGACTGTACGTACATATTCGCGTTGTACCTCGGTGCAATTCCAATAAAGTTTTAAACACATTTTAACTTTAATGCACTTTAACACACAGCATCAGATTGACAATATTTGTGTTTATAGAAAAATAAAAAAAAACATCACCACTAGACTTTTTTACTTGTGTTCAACACTACTCATCTAAAGGATGTTTCTCACACAGCTTAAGGACAATAAGGTGTGGGGTTTTAAAGACATTTCAACTTTAATGCACCTTAACACCTGTGATGGATTTGCGACTCGTCCAGGGTGTACGCCGCCCCTCGCACCAGTGATTGCTGGACATTGGCACTGGCGACCCCCATTACCCAAAATGGAAGAAGCGGGTAAAAAATAATGGATCCACCTTAACACAGCATCTCTTGCACCTGCAGCGTCTTACCGCGTCACAGTTACTGCTAAGCTAAAATGCTACAGACGTAGTGCTGCACTTCTCTAAAGCATCAAAAAAGGTTGAATCATGTCATCTGGACTTCGTTTTTTTGTTAAAAAGAAACGTTTCGCCCCTCTTCCAAGAGGCTTCGTCAGTCTGAGGCCTAGCCATCTGGTATTACCCAGAAGCCACCCTGACTCTTGTGTTTCAAGCCTGCCTCAGATACCCCTGAAGTCTGGCCTTTTCACTAATGGTTTCAAAAACACAAAGTTTGTTTTCTCAGTCATCCAGGTTTATAACAACAAAAAAGGTTGAATCATGTCATCTGGACTTCGTTTTTT
>NC_056509.1:5736756-5756399 GCF_014905685.2 Nematolebias whitei
AAAAAAACGAAGTCCAGATGACATGATTCAACCTTTTTTGTTGTTATAAACCTGGATGACTGAGAAAACAAACTTTGTGTTCTCTAAAGCATATGTCTATGATCCTAAGCCCCCAGTCAGTAACTGCCTGCACTAAACTCGCTAAGCTGGAGATTAATACAGGTGTCTCAGCTGAGTGACGCACAAACTGTGAGCGATCTCTGCTGAGGCAGGAAGCGCAGAGGAGAAACTGCAGGCTCCTGGAGAGATGTAGGCAACCAGGAAAACCTGGAGTGGATTTTTAGTGGTTTGAGGATTGTCCTATTAATCAAGTGGAATGGATTTGTTCACAAAGAAATGGAAACAGCGCCGACTGAACTAATGTTGTAAAATAAAGGTTAAGATCCTCATGAGACATCATTTCGATCCAGACCCGGACCGGAGTCCACCATTCAGTGATCTTGGCACTAAACTAAGAATACACTAAGCACTAATAGTACAAAACAATGCGCCAAACAACAGCAGCACGAACATGAGTCTGTGTGAGCAGAGGAGGACGAATGAACACAGCAACTTGAAATAAATCAGCAGCATGAGATCAGCATCATGGCTAGTCAGCAGCATACTGTATGTCAACAATCAAGCAGCATTACAGTGATTTTTCACACAGTAATTTTCACAGTGATAATCCTGACTAGGGATTCATAAGTCTAACAGCCTCAGGGTAGAAGCTGTTCCTCAGCCAACCAAAGCGCTGGTCACTACCCAGAGTTTGTGACCATAGGTGCCCATGACTCAGACAGCCTCTCCTCTAAAACCAGCTTAGCAGTACACTTGTTACATGTACTATTACCGAGTACATGCAAACCTCACCCAAAATGGCCCCAGGCAGGAGGTAAAGTGGCAGCCTTCTTTCTGTGAGGCAACAACTTTAATCACTGCTCCACTGAAACTCTTTAAAAAAAAAAAAAAAAAAACTTCTGTCTGACAGCAGTAAATAAAACTCCTGAAATTATGTGATGGTTTTCGGATTTTGTGTGCCACTGAATGATACTCAGTGGCCCCCATCTGGCCACCCCTTCAAACCTTTGCAGAGTTGACTATTTTACTAGAAGAGTAGTTCTTAGTCCTAGACCATCTTATTTTGTTTGTTTGTCTAGACCCTCTCAAAATGAAGAGGAAATTGATTTAATGCTAATTTAACCAGTTTGACATGATAAAACCTTTTTTGTGTTTTTTACTAGCTTACAGCAGAACTTGGGAGGGAAATCCTGTGAGAAATAAACACCCTTCCTCTACCTGCTGTGCAGCAAACTCACAGCAAATGTTTAATAAGCAGTCGTGAACCTTTAGGCAGCCAGTCTCCATCGGTGGACCTGCAGCAGCCCAAAACAAACAGAAGAAGTGCTATGGGAGGGGCAGCTGGGTACTTTCTCCTACACATTAAGCCTTCCATACATCAGGACTTCCTGAACACCAAAGTCTAATAACAAACACACAGATTCCTACTTTCATATCTAAATGGCAGTAATGAAAACTGATGTCTTTAAATGACTGAAGAGCTAAAATTGCTGAGCAGATGATGTGATTTTGCATATTGCAGTAGACTCATTCATTTCAAACACATCAGCAAAATTAGCCCTGTGTGAATAAAATGATAATTTGCTCCAGCTGGCAGCATTAAAAATAAATAAAATTGTTGGAATTGATTTATTATTACATTTCTATGGTTTTCAATAATCGTTCTTTCATCCTGAAGGATAAGAAGAGAAGGTGTAAATGGAAAATAGCTTTTAAATAGATCATCTGGGTCTTTTGGGTTGTTTTTACAGAATTTCTCTTAGTTAATTTTAGATTTATTTCCATTATTTTTTCCCAGTGTCCCATGTCATCAGTTTAAACTTCCTCAATTAGTTTCTGTCCCTCAGCCCCTGTCCCTCCCATTCTCACCTGTCCCCAGTTTTTCCCAGGTGTCTCTACTCATCAGACCCTGCTCATTAATGTTGTCAATGTATCCATTTTCTTTACCACTTTATGTATGTATGTATGTACGTACGTACGTATGTATGTATTCAATTCAATTCAATTCAATTCAATTCAATTCAAAAATACTTTATTAATCCCAAAGGGAAATTGTTTTGTTGTTAGAACTCGTTATCCTCATTTCATTAAGAGATGTTATAGATGGCAGCACGGTGGCACAACTGGTAGAGCTGCTGCCTCTCAGCGAGCAGGTCCCTGGTTCAAACCCCGGTCCAGGGGCCCTTCTGGGTGGAGTTTGCATGTTCTCTCTGTGCATGCGTGGGTTCTCTCCGGGTACTCCGGTTTCCTCCCACAGACCAAAAACATGCATGTTAGGCTGATTGGTAACTCTAAATTGTCCCTAGGTGTGAGTGAGAGAGTGAATGGTTGTTTGTCTCGTTTGTCTCTATGTGGCCCTGTGATGGACTTGCGACCCGTCCAGGGTGTACCCCGCCCCTCGCACAGTGATTGCTGGACATGGGCACCAGCGACCCCCGTGACCCAAAATGGAATAAGCGGGTAAAGAAAATGGATGGATGGATGGATGGATGTTATAGATGCTGATGCTGTAGACAGGAAGGATCTCTTGTAAAGGTCCATCCCACAGTGGATCCTAAGAAACTGGCTGCAGATGCCGTCCGATCCGTCCACCCAGACTAAGCTGGCCTCTCGGTTCCCCTGGACTGTAGGACCGCTTGAATGCCGGGCAGAACTCCTCCCAGAGCGATGGCCACTCCTCCCAGCAGTCTGCTGAGCTCCTCATAGCTGTGGACAGTCAACTGTAGGTGCTGAGGGACGATCCTGTCCTTCGGCTGTCATGAGCCGTGTTTCCTGCTAGTTCCAGGACCTCAGTGGTCAGGCACTCAAGCACAGCTGGCAGGTAGATGAGAATGCATCCACAGAACATCCTTTTCAACTCATTTGAGAGTTGGGGCCATAGTTGAGATATTATTTGAGCTTTTGAGATGTTATTCAGCTGCTGTTGTTGTAGAAAACTGCCTTGTTGCCATGGTTATGCATTATAACAAATGTCCAAAACCAAAAAGGTCTCATTAAAAATCCTTCCAGCTGCACAGCATCTGATACCAGAGGAAACAATCATCCAAAAAATGTGATTTACATCCAGAAAACCAGGAATTAAAGTTTCCAAAAGCAAAATCTCAGAATGAAAGTAACAGAGCTGCTCCAACATGCAGCCACCTTCAGCGGCGCAATTCTAGAACAGATGTATGTATGTATGTATGTATGTATGTACGTACGTATGCACGTATTTATGTATTTATGTATGTATGTATGTACGTACGTATGCACGTATTTATGTATGAATGTATGTATGCATGTATGTACGTATGTATGTATGTATGTATGTATGCATGTATCTATGTATGTATGTATGTACGTACGTACATATGTATGTATGTATGTATGCATGTATGTACGTATCTATGTATGTATGTATGTACGTATGCACGTATGTATGTACGTATGTATGTATGTATGTATGTACGTACTTATGTATGTATGTACGTACGTACGTATGTACGTATGTATGCATGTATGTATGTATGTACGTACGTACGTATGTACTTATGCATGTATGTACATATGTATGTACTTTGTATGTATGCATGTATGTATGTATGTACGTATGTATGTACGTATGTACATATGTACGTACGTACGTATGTATGCATGCTAGGGAATTTTTGGTCAAAGATTATGGATGTTTTTAACTTTTATGTGTGAGAATACTAACTTTGCAAATGAACCATATGTTATAGTTAGTAGAAAGCTGGATGAGGATTTTGAGTGAGGCTGCAACATGCAGCTGTCGCTTCAAGGACACCTCCGAGTCTGTGAGCTCAACTAAATTGATTTGAGTATAAAAACAAGCTTCATGCAGATTCTTGTGATTGGTCTTCATGTGTGTACTTCCTATATATACTGTATGTGTAACTCGTCCTGAAAATCGGGCCTTGCAAGTTTATACCAGTTAAAAATCTTCTCCTGCTGTCAAGTGTGGTTCCTTTTGAGTAAGATAAAGTGAGAATATTTTTCTCCAACAATTTATTTATTTACCTGTGATGGACTTGCAACCTGGGCATTACGGTGGCGCAACTGGTAGAACTGCTGCCTCTCAACGAGCAGGTCCCCTGTTCAAATCCTGGTCTGGGGGCCTTTCTGGGTGGAGTTTACATGTTCTCTCCTTGCATGCGTGGATTTTCTCCGGGTACTCCAGTTTCCTCTCACAGACCAAAACATGTGTTAGGCTGATTGGTAACTCCGAATTGTCCCTAGGTGTGAGTGAGAGAGTGAATGGTTGTTTGTCTCTATGTGGCCCTGTGATGGACTTGTGACATGTCCAGGGTGTACCCCACCCATTGCACAGTGATAGCTGGACATGGGCACCGGTGACCCCTGTGAAGCAAAATGGAAGAAGCGGGTAAAAGATTATGGATGGATGGATGGATGGATGGACGGACAGACTTGCGACCTGTCCAAGGTGTACCCAGCCTCTCGCACAATGATGGCTGGACATGGGCACCAGCGCCCTGGCACCCGAAAAGAAAGAAACAGGTAAAGATGATGGATGGATGGATGGATGGATGGATGGATGGATTTTTTTCAATTTAATTCAGAGTTTATTCATATAGCCCATTTATAAACAACCACAGCTGACCAAAGTGCTTCACAAGAATATGTCATAGATAAAATATGATAAAATATGATAAAATATGATAAACAAAATAAAATTGAGTTTAATAAAAAATAAAAGTATGATAAAATTTGCAGTAAAATACCAATAAAACAAAATTGCTAATAAACCAAAACTGCTATTGCATATTTGCTTCAATTTCCCCAAAACTCGGGTCAATTAGGTACTAATTTGAGTGAAGGCCAGGGAGAACATATGTGTTTTCAGTCAGGACTTAAACTGATCTACTGACTGTGAGAGCTTCAAAGACAGAGGGAGGTGTTCCACAGTCTGGGTGCTGCCACAGAGAAGGCTCTGTCACCTCTAGTCTTCAGTCTAGCTTTAGGGACAGTCAACAAGAGCTGGTCGGCTGACCTGAGGGTTCTGGATAGAGTGTAGAGCTGCAGCAGGTTGCTTAGGTAAGATGGGCCCATGGAGTTTAAACACTTAAAATCAATCAATAAAACTTTAAATTTCTCCCAAAAAGCAACAGGGAGCCACCCAGACAGCAAAATATGATTGAATCAACGTTGAAATATAGTTAGGCAGAAATATTGAATCAATGTTGAAGCCTGACATTTAAATTATACAGAAAGTGGTCAGTGACTTATACGTTGAATAAGCGTTAGGTTTTCAACCATAACAGACTATATTCAACCATCATCTAAATGCTAATCTACATTTACATTTGTGTTTATTTTATATTGTAACAATGTTAGGGATCAATATTGATATAACCATCATCTAAATGGAAATCTACATTTAAATTTGTGTTGATTTTATATTGAATCAAAGTTAAAGAATGAATATTGCTTTTTGTACATTTGACATTAAACTTTTCTAATGAGCTTCACATAGTAAATGCTTTAAAAATGGTTGAATATTTTAGTTTTAATTTCTGCTGATAGGTCTTCATCATAACATACCATTAAACGTTACTTCATTTAGTACTGGTGTTAAATACACTATATCGTTGGCAGACGATGGGTATTATGTTGTTCAAAATTATCTTACATTACCATATTTCCAAAAATGTGTGAGCACAAACTTCAAAATGACAACATGGCATTAATATTAAATTTCATTTAGGAAAACAGCCATAGCTCAAGACAGCCAGCAACTTGTCCCTGATTCAAAACGTTCAATACAAAAACAACTGGGCTTGTCCCTGAGCAACAGGTGTGGGTGATATGGTAACAAATATTGTTTGTGATAACAAGTCAGCACCATTTGTCTTCTCAGAGATTAAAATAAACAGATAAGCTGGTGAAAATTCTCAGTCATCCAGGATGATCTACCCAGCGGAGTTACCACCTGAGTTATGGCTAAACCCCACTACAGCCTCTCCTCTAAGAGGTATAATGAACTAACCTACGATTGAGTATTACCCAGAGTTATTACTGATCAGTTCTTCTTAGGCTGTGTTGAAGGTGACTCACCCAGATTTGTTAACGACCTTCATCTGTAAGCCACACCCTTATCTCACCCCGTGACTCGTCCAACCTAGCAGCCAGGGTTGGATCATCTTGTCACGTTTTCTGCCCTTCTGGTTTCTGTTCATGTTCATCTCCTGTCAACCTGCACATCACTTAACCACACCCACTCTGCTGAGTCACTGCAATCAGCCCTCATGCAGCTAACTTGTTTTTCCCTTTATTTAAACCCCACAGTCACTCTACTCAGTGCCAGATTATTGAAAGCCTCAGTGAGTAAATGTTCAGCATCCATGCCACAGTTTTGTTTGTCTTCCTGGTCCTGACTTCATGCCTGTTTTACGGATTACCCATCTTGCTCGTCCCCTGCTTGTTTTGGATTATTTACTCTGCTCATGGTAACGATCTCCGTCTTCTCTACAACAACCACGTCTACTGGATCACGATTCAAGTTTGGTTTCGGATTTCTGATCACCTGTGCTCGACCCTCGCCTGTCTCCCTGGACCTGTCTTCTGGATCTCCCTCCTAACTGCTTCATGCTCAGTCCTGCCTCAAAACCAGCTCACCATCTCCAACTGTGACATCATAGAAACAAACTCTTCTAAGGAAATTATTCCTCATCTGTTTATAAAGGTTGGTGTTTATAAAGTGAACTGTCAAACCAAAGCCATCGAACTCCAATCCACTAACCTTCCTGTCTCTCCAGATCGTGCTGGCCCAAGGACTCAGACCTCCACCAGAAGCAGTTTATCAATAAATCTTTTAAACCTTCCTGTTGTCTGTGATCTGGTTCGAATCCCTAAATCTGGTTCCTGTCACATCTTCCACACGGAAACGCACATTCACGGCCGCCCACCTTTATTGTATAATGGCCAATCTTACTGATCTGGTTCTTTTTAGAATCTAGGGATAAGATTCCAGGATGTTCAACAATTTTCAGTCAGGTCATCTGGACATCTTCTTTTTTTGTGCTGAAACCTTTCACCTTCCATTCGGAAGGCTTCATCAGTCAAGGAAACACAACACAAAACTGATTCTATCCTCAAACAGCTTACTCCGAAGTGGAACAAACCAGTTATGTTGGTGCTAGGATGGTGTCTTTGGCACGCCCCCTCCTCCGATGCCAGCCCTCTTCCTTGTTGACAGTAATGTCAAACTTGGTTGAAACCAACAAAGTCCATGCTCAATAATGTAGGTCCTTCAGGGGTGGAAATGGACCCCTCAAGGGTTGGTGCCTCAGGAGGGTCACTGTGTTGGTCCCACCAGGTGTCGAGGTAGGTCTCCAGGGAATGTAGAACAGGGTGTTCAAGGGAGAGGTTTGGGGGAGATTTGACCACTTCATGGTTATCCTCCAATGGTGGGTCCTGTTCAAGGGAGGTTATCATCTCATGTTGGTGAGTAACTTCAGATTGATCTGGGCTACAAGGGTCAGGCAACTCGTTAGGTGCTGCATCTAGTTGTCTGAGCATCATTGCCAGGTCTGGTGTCAGTGAGATGTGGGTGGCAGGATCATTGCACAAGTCCCTACACCTGGTATTTCAGGTGTAGGGACCTGCGGAGGGGTTGCCCCCTAAGCTGGCCTCCAGGTAAACTGGAACATTAGGAGGCAGGTGTTCCAGCGACTCAGGCGTGATCCTGAAGAGTGGTCCGTGGATTAGGGCTTGTCCAGTTAACAGGTGTATGGCCACAACCCTAGTAGCATCTTCTGGGTTCTCCCATAATTTCATTATTATAGGATAATACCAGCTCCACGGCTGGGTACCTGCCCTGTGCAGGTAGTATGGAGCATTCTGGACAGAGGTCCAGATGATTCTGTAGGTACGCTCCATCTGCAGACACGCCTTGGCAGATACTGCTGGTATCAATCAATCAACCTTTATTTAGACAGGTAAATCCCATTGAGCCTCTAGGACTCATTTACAAGAGAGACCTGATTAGGGTAGGTTATGTGGTCCGTCTAGGACAAGGATGCCACTTACCACTGCCACGGCAACGACGTTGGAACGGCAGTGATGAAACCACCGTGATGACTCAACAGCCCAGAGATACTTGGCACCAGACAACTTAAGATGGCAGTAGCAACAGGATACATCAGGCTCCTTAAAAGAGTAAAACAGATTGTGTTCCCTAAAATGATCATTTCTCTTCTATTTTTTCTTTTTTTGTTCCTGCTTAGGACTCCACTGCCTTTCCGAGACCCCGAACCTTTACTGGGCCTATACAGGCCGTCGGCCGACATCGGGGAATCTCGTTTGGCAGAGGGAGCCCCAATCAGTTTTTTTTTTTTTGGTTGATTAATTTGTAGAAGCGGGGGGGGGGGGGGGGGGGGTTGTGTTAGTTATAATATTCAGCGTTGGTTTTTTTGGGTGGCCAATGATCTAAGCCAAGGAGATCGGAGTTGGCTTGGATCTTCAACCGCCTCCGGGGCAGCAGGAGAAGCTTTATAACTGCCTTTAAAAATAGTAGCATAGGTCATCACCCACACAATAATCGGTACTGTAGTACAGGTACTGGTCCAATACAGCACAGAACACACTCCCCAAATCTGGCCCCAAAGCACGAGGGAAACTAAGTTTAGGGTCCAACGTCTTCTATTTTGCGGCTACAAAGACAGAATTTGGTACAGCAGATGTGCTAGGATGGTGATGGATATTGTTCCTTCCATTACCACTGCTACTATTCTACCAGCTGCATTTTCACAGTCTGGATTGGGTATCGGTGTAGGGTTTTTCTTTGCCAACACTTAAGGGTTACAACCAGGGAATCTACGGCTAACCATACTATGAGCACAATATTTTGTCGGAGGTTGGGCTTGACTCATCCCAGTAAGTAAGTGACAAATAGGGATGGCATCAGTTCAGGTCTCCTGAACAACACATGGGCGACAATCAGCTTAGAATAGCTTTGGATGGCCGTGAAGTAACACATAAGTCTGCATGCGCCCCATTCCCCCTTGTGGCAATAATACATCCATGCGCACAACAGTAGATAATATTCTACAAACTTCCCCCCTTGAAAGTGCATCGGACAATATAGCTTAGTTGATGGAATAGTGTTGTGGTGAAGGGAGTCCATAGCATTGCACTCACTTCTGTTGTGGCAGAGCTTGCTGTCTGGCTTTTTGGAGTAGATATGATGATAATGAATTCTTGAATGAATGATCTTTAGACTAGTCAAATTTTGAGATGGTCTAGTAAGATTTTGAGGTGGGATTTTATCATATTCCAAGTGAATGTTGCCCCAGAACTCCCAATGAGGGAGTATCGTTTGGCAGCTGTCATCCTTCAGGGGAGCAGCATAGATTACTTCAGTTTCTCAATAGCCCTGGTGATTTAATCCCAACAGGGGTTGGCAGCCCCAGTAACAGTGCCATTCAGGTTGTTTTTTGTCCAAATGGATCCAATTGTACATTGTCATTCTTTTAAGGTGTTGCTTTAGGATCACTATCCAGATCACAATTCCATCTTGTAACACCAACAGGTTAGAGATTGTCAAATCGTGTCCAGTCAAGTTTTCGGCCTCGATGGCTGTTAGCCATTCAGGTGTCTCGTTCAATTTTTTTCCCAAGCCTCATAGCCTGCCCTTCTTATTTGATCCCAGGTCATAGTTTGGTTCAGGAGAGTTTCACTGTGGTTCCATGGTATGAAAACATTCCTCGATGTGATGTCCCAGCAGGTCATGTTGGCATATTTGGAAATTCCATGGGAGACCTTCACGTGTGTTAGACTCCATGGTCTGATTCCAGCCTGGTATAGAATAACCAACAACATTGCAAAGCCTATAAAAAATATGAGACCCCGCAGCAGGGTTCGTAGACAAGCTGCTTTATCCAAAATCGTAATCCTTGGGCATTGCTTAGTTCGGTCAGGGGTTGCTAGATCATCAGAGTCGTCAGAATCATAATCATCTGGGTAGTCAGTTTTCAGTGGTTTCATGGTATTGGTAGAGGGGCATCGGGAAGATACTGAATTCAAGTTCCTCTTCAGGAAAGTGGTACTGGTCTCTAATGACACTGCCTTTAAGGAGCTTCAGGTAGAGTGGGGAGGGGTGTGGCAATCCAGGCTCCAGTCCCTTCCACATCCACGTCCATTCAGTCACCTCCCATTGTTGGGCTTTGAGTTGAGGTCCATGTAATATTCTTTCACAACGTTGAGGTGGATTTTGTGAGTATTGGTCTTGTCTCATATACCAGTCCTGTCTTATGATTAGAGAAATCCTTGCTTCATATTCACTGTAAGCCGGGCCAAGTTCTTTTAGTGCCATCACATATGTTAGCAGGGGGTGGCCTTGGTACAGAACTTGTGTTCTGTACCCTATTCTTGCTTGAGTGTAAGCCCATTTGTAATAAGGGGTTACCACTTGATCATGTACCATTCGCAGAGTGAGACGCTGATTTTCGATGATCCATCAATCCAGTTCGCCCTCTCTTCTGCTCACCGCCTTAGCCATGGCCGGGCTTGTCATCCAAATCACCATTGCCCCCACTGAAACTTCGTAGAAGTTACTCTGGTATGGTTCCTGGTAGTTTGGACCTCATTTGAGTTTTATTCTTTTCCTGGTTACTTCAATGTACACAACGTTAAAAATCCACAGGGACAATTTTGGGCAGGGGTATGTTATAATAGCATAAAAGGGCAGATAGGCTGCTCGGTAGGTGTAGCACTTGTGGCTCTCCTCCAGGCTAGGGGGTCTGACATACCATAGGTTTGTATAGAAATAAATTTTTGTGCAGTTTGTCCACATGGAAAGTCTTTTCTAGGTTTGTCTAACACAGGCATGGGCAAACCCCGGCCTGCGGGCCATATACGGCCCGTTGGGCTTTTTAATTGGCCCACCGAAATTGTCCAAAATTTGGACAATAAAAAAAATAAATATATAAATATATTTTAATATACAAAGTACTTTATTTTTCAGGGGAGTGGTGGCGCAGAGGTTAGAGAAGGTGGGCCTGTGATTGGAAGATTGTCGGTTCAAGCCCCGGTACCGACAACATCAAAAATGTCAGAGGGGTAGGTGAATCACCCACACCTGCCCCCACCCTCATTCGCACCACTCGGCCCTTGAGCAAGGCACTTAACCCCCACCATGTGCTCCTCCGGATGTCCTAGATAGCATCTCTGCACCACACAGAGGGCTGTGATACCTCGGTGGTCTGAGGTTGCATCAGGAAAGGCATCCAGCGTAAAAACAACTGCCAAGTCTTCGTGCGACTTAATTCGCTGTGGTGACCACTAATGCAGGGAGCAGCCAAAAGAAGAAAAAAAAATTTCAGGGGTGCTGACGAAAAATTTAGGGGTGCTTAAGCACCCCCCAAAAAGAGGTTAAAATTGCCAATGGTGTAATGGTAAGCGGCCCCCGCTGACACCCCCATTGGCCTCTGTCTCACACTCTCACCCTCCTGCTACTGTTTCAGCCCTCATGCCATAGTTCCTATTCCCCTGTTTTGTAATGCCTATCACCCATCTCCAGCTCAAGCCTACTCCTTCCAAGCCATGCCATGCCTTCCTTGTTTATCACAGCAATCAGGCCTGATTCTACTCACCTGCTTCAGCTCATCTAGTTCACCTGCTCTGCACCCTTTATAAGATCCATTCTCCCTCTCCACCAGTGCAAGATTATTACACCTTCCATGGTCCCTGATTTTCAAGCCTTCACAGTTTCATGCCTAGACCTCAAGCCTTGCTCTCTGAATTATTGACCTCATGCCTGTTTCCTGGATTCTTTGCTTTGCCCGTCCCTTTTTTGGATTTTTGACTTCACATCAGACCACGGTAAACAACTCTTTTTTTCCCTCCATGACTACGATTATGGATTATGACTTGGCTCTGGTTTCTTCTCTCTTGTTTCCGTGTGTATCAGCCCTACTTTGTTATCTGGACCCTGCTCTTTGACTTGCCCCTCCACGAACCATGTACTTAAGTTGCTCTGCAGTGATATCTTTGTTGTCAAGTGACTCTCTCCCTCCAGCCCGTGAGGACCTGTTAACACTCCTGATCCTGACTCCAGCAATTGGCAGCAAAAATAAATAAAAACTGTTCTTTTTGTACTCCTGTGTCTGGCTTATTAAGAATCCAAAAACCCGTTCCTGACAGAATAATCTTTCCAAAGATGGATTTTAAGCCAGAACAGGAGTGGCTCTCAGGGGTCGAAAGCTCCCTAATACGTCTGGACACTCAGTTACAGATTTTTAAGATCTTGTTCTGTGCAAAGTTTTGCATACCAACCCCAGAGAGACTGCCTACAGCAGGTCCAGAATTGGCTACAAAACACATGACTTTCAAGCCTGCTGCAGCTCTGAACCCATCGCCTGCTGCAGCTTTGACCCCATCGCCTGCTGCAGCTCTGACCACCAAGCCTGCTGCAGCTCTGACCCCATCGCCTGCTGCAGCTCTGACCACCAAGCCTGCTGCAGCTCTGACCACCAAGCCTGCTGCAGAGCCACAGGCCTCCACGTCGCCATCTCCAGCCCCACAGGACCCCACCTTGCCTGCTGCAGCTCCACAGGACCCCACTTCACCTGCTGCAGCCCCACAGGACCCCAACTCACCTGGTGCAGTCCCACAGGACCCCATGTCACCTGCTGCAGTCCCACAGGACCCCACGTCACCTGCTCCAGTCCCACAGGACCCCACGTCGCCTGTTCCAGTCCCACAGGACCCCACGTCGCCTGCTTCAGTCCCATAGGACCCCACCCGCCTGCTCCAATGCCCCAGGCCTCCACGCCGCCTGCTGCAGCTCCACAGAACCAATTGTAAGATATTGGAGTGTCGCCCGGCCTTTTGCCACGGACATTACAAGTTGCCAGACAACCTCATGGCTGCCCACTGGAGCCCTGGAAAAGCTCTGGACTGCCCTTCTGGTTACCAATCTGTTTCCTGCCCTCCTCCAATACCCTCTCCACCCACCCAGTGCTGTTGCCCACCTCTGGACCCCCTCCACCCACCCGGTTCTTGCTAGCCTTTATTTTTTTCTATTTTCCTGAAGGTCCGTCAGGATGCCGGACCTTACAGGTGGGGCTATATAATGGTCAGCAGCCCCCGCTGACCCCCCATTGGCCACTGTCTCACACCATGCGCGTAGCCAGGGGGGGTTCGGGGGGTTCGAACGAACCGCCCACTTTGCCAATGAAGTCCCACCTACAACTCCCGCGAGATATAGAACTGCGAGGTGAAGTAATTTCATTCATAAAAAACAATGTCTAACAAAGCAAAGTAAAAAGATGAGTTATTTTTGCAATTGAAGTAATGTTATTATTTGCGGGCTTAGTTTGCATTTATGTTGTTAGAGTTAAGGAGTGGTACTGTGCCTTTAAGAGGATGACGTCTTTCATTCTTCTTCGGTGTTTTTTTTTTTTTTTTGTGTATGTTCGGGCGGGACTCGGGAGTACCGAAGTGTTCGTTCGTGTCTGGGATGAGTTCTGAATAGAAGACTGGACACACACGCTATTCCCCTCTCAGTGTGTTGCTCTTTCTCCACTCACAACCGCCTATTTGGTAACACAGATTTACCTCACACAGCAGTGTTTTAACTAGCTAGCTAATTAGCTTGTTTACACATTTGAAGTTATGTGTACCACCGCCAATGAACCAATCAGAGTAGTCCTACAGGTCCACTTTTTCTTCAAACGAACCGCCCCTCATAAAATCCTGGCTACGCCTATGCACACTCTCTCCCTCCTGCTATTGTTTCAGCCCTCATGCCATAGTTCCTATTCCCCTGCTTTGTAATGCCTATCCCACATCTCCAGCTCAAGCCTACTCCTTCCAAGCCATGCCACGCCTCCCTTGTTTATCACAGCAATCAGGCCTGATTCCACTCACCTGTTTCAGCTCATCTAGTTCACCTGCTCTGCACCCTTTATAAGATCCATTCTCCCTCTCCACCAGTGCAAGATTATTATACCTTCCATGGTCCCTGATTTTCAAGCCTTCACAGTTTCATGCCTAGACCTCAAGCCTTGCTCTCTGAATTATTGACCTCACACCTGTTTCCTGGATTCTTTGCTTTGCCCATCCCTTTTTTGGATTTTTGACTTCACATCAGACCACGGTAAACAACTCTGTTTTCCCTCCATGACTATGATTATGGATTAAGACTTGGATCTGGTTTCTGCTCTCTGTTTCCCCGTGTATGACCCCTGCTTTGTTATCTGGACCCTGCTCTTGGACTTGCTCCTCCATGAACCACATACTGAAGCTGCTCTGTAGTGACATCTTGGTTGACAAGTGACTCTCCCCCTACAGCCTGTGAGGACCTGTTAACACTCCTGATCCTGACTCCAGCAATCGGCAGCAAAAATAAATAAAAACTGTTCTTTTTTTACTCTTGTGTCTGGCTTATTAGGAATCCAAAAACCTGTTCCTGACAACTGGTTCAAATTATATTTAAAAAACTAAATTTAATATGGGAAAAAAACTGGTGTTGTTTTACTTGTAGTTCCAGCATTTCCCCAGTAGAGGCGCACTACAGACAGAGTCAGAGTCAGAGTTTCTTTATTGTCATTCGCACCTCATGTGGTACATGTGGTGGAGCGAAATTATGTACACAGGGTCCCAGTTACATCCAACAATAAAATGTATAAGAAAAACAGTAATAACATCTAAGATATGAACTAAGAAAAACATCAACTAAATATACACTAAGCACTCATAACATAAAACATTGAACATCACCACAAACATGAACATGAGTCTGTGAGCAGATGTGCACGCATGAACACATCAACATTGAAACAGATCAGACAGTGGCGTGTATTACAGGCAAATGAACAGTGAAGGAGTAATTTCTTCTTCTACACTTTTATTTTTACTTTGCCCTACGAACTCGTCTGTAAAAACATGTTCATCAAGGAAAAGAAAAATGTACAGTGAGTGCCGAGTGTTTAAAATGGGGTGGACAACAACATATTGTTTCACTGAGGTCCAATCAAAGGCAGTTTTTATGCCAAGAAACTGTTGCGGTATTCAAAGAGTACACTTTGCTAATTATGCTAGCAAGCCTTTCTGCAATGTCAATTTCTTTAAAGAAACATGGTAAAAACAGAGCAGGTCTTTTGTGTCTGGAGGGCCAAGACAAGTTAGAAAAATCAGTTTATCACGCAGGAGTGTGACTCGCTTTGTGGAACCGATTGAAGATTTAGCCAGCAAAATAAGTGAAAAGGCAGAAAGAGTCCTTTAAGTTACGGTTTACTGGATGAAAGTAATAAAGGACAATGCTCATCTCCTTTTTTTTATCTGCGGGATTAACAACAGTTTTGAGATAACGGAGGTGTTTTTGACACTGGAGTCTCTGAAAGGAAAAACACGGAGAGAGGATTTTTATAACCGTCTTCTGTCATCGAGAGAATGAAGCTTTTGTGGAGTAAAGTTGTCAATGTCACAATGGACTGATCACCAAATATAAGTGGAAAACATGTCGGGCTGCTGACAAGAATCCAAGTCAAGTCAAGTCAAATCAACTTTATTTATAGAGCACATTTAAAACAGAACCTGTTATCAAAGTGCTTAACAACAGCAACAATCAATGAGTAAATTAAAGAGAAAAATATATAAACATATATATACAATACACTAATAATAATAAATGAAGAATTAATAAAAAGCATTTAAAACATAGGGTCACAGATTAAAAAAACACTAAATCAATTTACACTGTGTGAAAAGCCTGCGAGAACAAATGTGTTTTAAGCAGGGATTTGAAGTGAGGAAGGGAGGTGGCCTGCCTGATGTTGGGGGGCAGGTTGTTCCAGAGTTTGGGGCCCATGACTGAAAAAGCCCGATCTCCTCTGAGCTTCAGTCTTGTTTTTGGAACAGCCAAAAGCAGCTGATTGGATTATCTCAGGGCCCGAGAGGGAACGTAAGGTTCCAGAAGCTCAGAGAGGTAAAGGGATGCGAGGCCATTTAGGCATTTGAAGGTCAACAGAAGAATTTTAAAAACAATCCTCGTACCAACTGGGAGCCAGTGAAGGGAGGACAGAACTGGTGTAATATATTCAGACCTACGAGTTTTGGTTAAAAGCCGAGCAGCAGCATTCTGGACGAGCTGAAGACGTGAAATGGAGGCCTATACCATACCATACCATACCAATTTATTTATATAGCACTTTAAGCAATGACAAAGCACACCAAAGTGCTGTACAGGGACAAACAGAACAAGCACACAGCAACAGATTACATAACAGGACACCAAAAAGTAGAAACCAACAAAAACAATAATGGATAACAACAACAACCGCAACATGACCAACACAGTGTGATGCACACAGACTCAGCACAGATCACACAGTGCAGAAAGCCAGGGAATAAAAGTGTGTTTTTAAGCAAGATTTAAAAACTGTGAGGGAGGGGGCTTTAACGAGCAGAGGTAACTCATTCCAAAGTCTTGGGCCTGCTACAAAGAAGGCCCTGTCACCTCTGCGCTTGAGGCGGGTTCCTGGGACTGTTAGGAGCAACTGGTCTGCTGATCTGAGAGAACGTGGTGGGACATACGGCTGGAGCAGATCAGTAAGATAGGAGGGGGCAGAGCTGTTTAGTGATTTATAGACATACAGGAGTATTTTGAATTTGATTCGAAGGTGAACTGGAAGCCAGTGTAGGGAGGCCAAAACAGGTGTAATGTGCTCTCTTTTGCTTGTGCTGGTCAAAAACCGGGCTGCTGCATTTTGGACCAGTTGGAGTCTAGCTATGGAGGTCTGACTGATACCAAAAAGGAGTGAGTTGCAATAGTCGAGCCTGGATGTAATGAATGCATGAATTACTGTCTCCAGGTTATTTTTGGACTATATGGGCCTCAGCTTAGACAGTCGCCTCAGCTGGAAAAAGCAGGATTTAACAATCATATTTACATGATTGTTGAGTTTCAGAGAAGGGTCAAGTATCACTCCTAGATTAGTGACTCTTTGTTTCACTAACGGTGACAGAACGGATAGGTCGATGCAGTGGTTGGTGATTGTGTCATTGGGAGGAAACAGCATAACTTCAGATTTCTTCTCGTTGAAACTCAAGAAATTTAAAGCCATCCAATCTCTGATGTCAGCCAGGCAGTCCAGTAACGGTTGAATAGAGCGAGTACCGTTGAGTCTGATGGGGAAGTAGATTTGGCAGTCGTCGGCGTAGAAATGAAAAGGTATGTTATGTTTCCTGAAAATAGCACCTAGTGGCAGCAGGTATAAAGAAAATAAAAGAGGACCAAGGATGGACCCTTGCGGTACCCCCCATTTAAGCGCTGCCGAGGCTGAACTAAAATCTTTGATGGAGACACAAAAGGACTTGTCAGCAAGGTAAGATCTAAACCATTCGAGGGCTGACCCAGTGATGCCCACCCACTGCTCTAACCTCGCAATGAGGATCTCGTGGTCGATTGTATCAAAGGCAGATGTGAGGTCCAGTAAGAGAAGGAGCACAGACTCACCAGCGTCTGTGAATAGGAGAATGTCGTTAAAAACCTTGAGTAGAGCAGTTTCAGTGCTGTGGAGAGGTTTAAAGCCAGACTGGAATAGCTCTAAGATGGCATTTTCTAGAAAGCATTTCAGCTCGGACTCCACTATTTTTTCCAGTAGTTTAGCGACAAATGGGAGTCTGGAGACAGGCCAGAAGTTGGACATGACTGAGGGGCCAAGGCTAGGTTTTTTCAGGAGAGGTTGGACAGCAGCATGTTTAAAAGTTATTGGTACCACACCTGAGGCTAAGCTGCTGTTCACGATACCAAGAACAGGAGGGCCCAGAACAGGAAGAAGCTCCTTAAGGAGTCGAGGGGGGACAACGTCAAAAGGGGAGCCAGATGGCTTCATGCCGCACATGACCTGCCCCAGGGAAGACAGAGCGATGGGCTGAAAGTGGTCAAGAACAGCAACACAATGAGATGGGATGGACGGATCATGAACAGGTGGAGAAATGAGTGCCCGGGTGTTTGCAACTTTTTCAGAAAAGAAATGGAGGAAGTTTTCACACAGCTCAGTTGAGGCTTCTAGAAGTGAAGGTTCACTGAGGTGTAGAACTGAGTTCAGGGTGGAAAAAAAAGGGCTCGGGGGTTGTGGGAGTTTGAGGTAATTATCGCAGAAAAGAACTTCGATTTGGCGGCTTTAACTGCCTTCTGATAATGACGCCAACTCTCCTTTAGGATTTGAAAAGAAACCTGCAGCCTGTCTTTCCTCCACCTGCGTTCTGCTCTCCTACACTGCTGTCTAACGGCTTGAGTGACGTCATTAAGCCATGGTTCTGATAAAAGTTTGGTTTTCCTGGTTTTAGCGGGAGCAACACGGTCCAGAATATTTAAACAAACAGAGTTAAGCTGAGAGGTTAGCTCCTCGGTGGAGAGAGACACTGAGAGCTGATCGATCCTCTCAGAGCTAAAAGCTTCAGTAAAACGTGCAGCAGTGAAACGGTTAATGGCGCGTGAAGTACGTGCAGAATCACATGACTTAGCAGTAGGACAAGGCGGGATGATATCAAACAAGACAGGCATGTGGTCTGAGAGAACGTTGTCACCGATTACCAAATTACAAACAGAGACATCACGTGTTAAAATGAGATCCAGAGTGTGACCGTGTTGTTGGGTGGGATCATTTACATGTTGAGTTAAATTAAATGAGTCCAACAAATCAAGGAAGTCCTTCACTAACGGCTTCTCCTGACAACAGACGTGAATATTAAAGTCACCAATGATAATAAAGTGATCATATCTTGGTGTGATGTAAGCCAGAAAATCAGAGAATTCACTTATGAAGTCCTTAGAATGAGGGGGGCGATAACCAATCGCACACAGAACGGGAGGAGAATGTCCGAGTTCAAAAGCACTCAGCTCAAAACTGGAGCAGGGCATGAGGGTGGACAACTGTTTACAGGAAAAGTTTGATTTAAATACAGTTAATATTCTACCACCCCGCCGACCTGATGGCCGCGGGGCATTAAAACACAGACAGTCAGGAGGTGAAAGTTTCACCAAGGCGCTTGAATCACCCAAAGGCAACCAGGATTCCGTGAGAAAAAGAAAATCTAGTCCCTCGTCTTTAAAAAAGTCATTTAGAATAAAAGTCTTGTTGGCAACAGACCTTGTGTTGATGAGGCACGTCCTGATCTGGTCCGACACAGAACCAGCCATGGTGGGGGTGGTGCGCACCAACGGTTGCAGATTTTTAAAAACAGCGCCTCCAGGACGGTCCAAGCGCCGGGTCGGTAGACAACACCCATATCTTCCCTGGTCCAGGCACGTAGGAAGCTGGCTGTGGAAACGTTAACCACACAGAGCTTTGAGTTTTACCAGCCGGCCGACACGTTTTCCCCGGCGTCTGAAGCGATGTCTCCGAGAAGGCAGGCTTGGGGTCCAGCGTAAACAAGCAGGCACGTCTGCCAGAAGGGGTGGAAGAGGGGGGTGTCCCGAGTCACGATCAAAATGGTCCGAATCAGCGACAGCAGATACAGACAATCGAAGATCGAGGAGCTGTTGTCGGTCATACACAAGCAGCGAGTTGATATCCCAGACAAAAAACGAAAAAAGCAGAAATAATCCAAACAGT
>NC_056509.1:5756499-5761197 GCF_014905685.2 Nematolebias whitei
GCTGATTAGCGGCCATCTTGGAGCTGCAGTGAGTGTCACTCTTACAGTACCCCCCCCTCACGGATCGCCTCCTGGCGATCTGAGTCTCTTCTCAGGGTGGGCCCTGAAGAATGCGGTGATTAGACTGGGGTCCAGAATGAAGGAGCGGGGAATCCACGAACGCTCCTCGGGACCGTACCCCTCCCAATCCACAAGATACTGGAAACCTCTCCCCCGGCGCCGGACGTCCAAGATGGTACGGACGGTGAATGCCGGGTGATTGTCGATAAGCCGGGCGGGTGGAGGGAGGTCGGCAGGCGGGCACAGAGGGCTCTCAGAGACAGGCTTGAGCTGAGAGACATGGAAGGTTGGATGGATCCTCATAGAGTCAGGAAGTCGGAGACGTACTGCAGAAGGGTTGACGATCTTGATTATAGGGAATGGACCAATGAACTTGGGTGCCAACTTCCTGGGAATGTCCTTCAGGGTGATGTCTCTGGTAGAAAGCCAAACTCTCTGTCCCACCCGATAGGATGGTGCGGCGGATCGGTGCCGGTCCGCAAACTTTTTATTCTGCTCTGCCGTGCGTAACAGTGCTGCTCTTGCTTGGCGCCAGATGCGTCGACAGCGGCGAAAATGGTGCTGAACTGAAGGCACCGAAATGTCCGTCTCCTGGCTGGGGAACAAAGGAGGCAAGTAACCCAGAGAAGCCTCAAAAGGGGACATACCTGTGGCTGTGGAGGTATGAGCATTGTGGGCATATTCTACCCAGACCAGATGTTGGCTCCATGCTGACGGGTTGCCCTCCACGAGACACCTCAGGGTGGTCTCAAGCTCCTGGTTACAGCGTTCCGCTTGACCGTTTGACTGTGGGTGATAACCCGAGGTGAGACTGGTGGATGCCCCTAAGGAGGTACAAAAACAGCGCCACACCTGGGAGATGAATTGGGGGCCTCTGTCAGAGACTATGTCAGAGGGGATACCGTGGATGCGAAAAACGTGTTGGACCAAGACCTGGGCCGTCTGCATAGCTGAAGGCAACTTTGGGAGTGGAATGAAGTGAGCCGCCTTAGAAAACCTGTCAATGACCGTGAGTATGGTAGTGTTACCGTCTGAGGGTGGTAAACCGGTGACAAAATCCACGGCGATGTGAGACCACGGGCGACTGGGCGTGGGCAAGGGCTGAAGAAAACCTGCTGGAGGTTGCGTGCCAGTCTTGTTCCTGGCACAGGTGGGGCAGGCTGCCACAAACTCCTTCACATCATGTGGCAGAGTAGGCCACCAGAAATGGGTCCTAGTAAGGGAAAGCATGCGAGAGATACCGGGGTGACATGAGAGCTTATTAGTGTGCACCCACTCGAGTACCTTGGACCTCATTGACGAGGGGACGAAAAGTGTACCAGGTGGGCCTGTGCCTGGATCTGGTTCCAATTGATGAGCTCGTTGAACCTCCTTGGCAATGGGCCAGGTGAGGGCTCCAATGATGCAAACAGGAGGCAGGATGCTGTCCTCGGACTCCGGGGCTTCTGGAGGAGAAAACTGGCGAGACAAAGCGTCGGGTTTGACATTCTTGGACCCAGGTCTGAATGTCAGCAAATAATTGAAACGGGTGAAAAATAGTGACCATCGTGCCTGCCTGGGGTTCAATCGTTTTGCTTCTTTGAGATATGTGAGATTCTTATGGTCTGTCCAGATGAGAAAAGGTACCTCAGTACCCTCAAGCCAGTGACGCCACTCCTCCAATGCCAATTTCACAGCCAGTAATTCCCTATTGCCCACATCATAGTTCCTTTCTGCCGGTGACAAACGACGAGAAAAGAAAGCACAAGGATGTACCTTATTGTCCTTGGATGATCTCTGAGATAATACTGCGCCGACTCCGGTGTCAGATGCATCCACCTCCAGGATAAACTGACGAGCTGGGTCTGGATGGCAGAGGATGGGGGCAGAAGAGAAAAGATGTTTTAACTTACAAAATGCAGAGTTGGCTTCCGGGGTCCATTGAAAAGTTCTGTTGGTGGAAGTGAGCTGGGAGAGAGGTGCTGCAATACGGCTGTAGTCCTTGATGAAACGCCTGTAGAAGTTGGCAAAACCTAGGAAATGTTGCAACTGCTTCCTGGTGTCCGGAACTGGCCACTCCACCACCGCCTTAGTCTTTTCTGGGTCGGTCCTATAGTGCCCCTCCCCGAAGATAAACCCCAAAAATGAGACGGAGGTGGTGTGGAAATCACATTTTTCACTTTTCACAAAGAGTTGGTTTTCATGAAGTCTTTGAAGGACCATTCTGACTTGAGAGACATGATCCTGCTTGTTCCTGGAGTAGATGAGAATATCATCTAAATAAACAAATACAAAGCGCCCAATAACATCTCTTAATACATCATTAATCAGTGCCTGAAAAACTGCGGGAGCATTGGTGAGACCAAATGGCATGACGAGATATTCAAAGTGTCCCATGGGTGTCTTAAAAGCTGTTTTCCATTCATCACCCTCCTTGATCCGGACGAGGTGATAAGCGTTGCGAAGGTCCAGTTTGGTGAAGATGGTAGCGGTCAGTAATTGTTCGTGGATGGAGTCTATTAACGGTAGCGGATACTTGTTCTTTATGGTTATGTGGTTTAGTCCTCGATAATCGATGCAAGGACGTAAAGTCTTGTCCTTCTTAGTAACAAAAAAGAACCCTGCCCCTACTGGAGAGGTTGATGGACGGATAATTCCGGAATCAAGGGACTCCTCAATGTAAGATTGCATGGTGCTACGTTCAGGGCCCGACAGATGGAATAGACGACTAGTTGGTAAAGTAGCTCCTGGTAGAAGGTCAATGGAGCAGTCATATGGACGATGAGGAGGTAAAGACATGGCTTTATGTTTATTAAATACCGGGGAGAGGTCGTGATATTCGACGGGAATGTTGGAGAGGTCAACGTCTTCAATAGTAGTTATCTTTATCGAGGGATTTGATATACCAGAGCGGAGACAGTGTTTTAGACACCTGTCGCTCCATTTTTCAATCCTACCAAGTTCCCAATTAAAGTGAGGATTGTGAGCCCGTAGCCAGGGGAATCCTAAAATTAATTGTGTGTTTGGGGAATCAAATACAAAAAAACTAATCTCCTCATGATGATTTCCAGAAGTAATTAAATGTAACTCTGTGGTCTTAAATTTAATTTGAGCTAGATCCTCTCCGGTAACTCCAGCAATGGATATAGTGTCTATATCAACGACGGGGAGAGAAAATTTCTTTACTAAATCTTGGCTAATTAGGTTTTGTTCTGCACCGGAGTCAATTAGTGCAGATATAGGAAACCGATTACTGTTTAGTTGAATTATGGTGGGTAATGTAAACCTGCGGGGGGGAGAAAAAGATGATATGCCCACCAGTAACTCCCTCTTTACTGGTGGTTGTTTTCGTTTCCCTGAACCGAACACGCGGCAACAAAGTGACCCTCTTTCCCACAGTAAAAACAAAGGTTGAAATCTTTGCGTCTCTGTCTCTCAGTAAATGTTAAACGCGTAGTCCCAATCTGCATGGGTTCAGATTCAGGTAATGAAAGTGAGAAACCAGTAGATGGCACTGGAGGACTACGAGGGATATGTTTTTCAAATTTCGCTTTGGAGTGGGACGCCCCTGCTGATGACGTAGAAAACCCGGAAGTGGAAGCCCTCTGGGAGTTGTAGTCCCGCTCCCGATGTCTCTCCCGGAAACGTTCGTCTATAGCGATTGCAAGATTTATTAATGCGTCAAAGTTGGGTGGCTCGTCTCGTGCTGCAATCTGGTCTTTAATGTGATCGGATAATGAATTTAAGAAAGTACCTTGCAATGCCCTGTCGTTCCATTCCGTTTGGGCTGCGAGGATGCGGAACTCCAAGGCGTGCGTGGCAACCGGAAGTCGGCCCTGACGTAACCCCAACAAATGCTTCTCTGCGTTTGGTTGTTGCAACGGCCGATCAAAAATCCTGCGGAACTCTTCTAAGAAGATGCTGAACGTGACGGAGTCCACACTACGGTGGCGAAAGAAAGAGGTCGCCCACTGGAGAGCGTTACCTTTTAGTTGGCTGATGAGGTACGTAATCTTGGTGGCGTCCGATGAGTAAAGCTGAGGAGCTCCTCCAAAAGCGAGCTTGCACTGGAGGAGGAAACCCTCACATTGAGCTGGATCTCCTGAAAAGAATTCGGATGGTTTTACCAAAAGTTGTTGTGAAAAAACAGCATGATTTACAGTACCAATGTTAGCAGAGCTGGTGTCTGCCGGAGGTGCAGAAGTTGTGGAGGGGGAAGTAGAGAGCCTCTGGTTCATAGAAAAAACCATACCTCCAAGTTCCTGAAGATTTGCTTGAGTCTTGAGCTGTTGGCTTAGCACTTGTTTCAATATTTCCTCTAATTGTTCAATTCTCTCCGTCTGTGAGGAGGAGGCTTGTTCGCTCCTGGTCTCGTTCTGGGTTTTGTTTGGCTGGAGCATTCTGTTATGATTAAGGGCAACCCAGTTGGCAACGAGACCCGAAACGACACAAGGCGAAGGAGTAAAAGTGACAGTGTTTATTATTTACAGTGATATTTACAAATGTACAAGATGGTTCCTCTGGAATCCCTGAAGGAGGAAGTGGAAACGTCAGGAAGGGGTAGGCCAAGGAATTGTCTCATATATTGTCCAATTTCTTTGTTTGGTCTTACAGATGGAGGAGGTGGAGGTGTCCTGAAGGAATCCAACTGAGTCACAG
>NC_056509.1:5761297-5762100 GCF_014905685.2 Nematolebias whitei
AGGACACGAGGGACCAGAGAGAAAGGACACGAGGGACCAGAGAGAAAAGACACGAGGGACCAGAGAGAAAAGACACGAGGGACCAGAGAGAATATACAAGAGGGAACAGAGAAAAAAACGCGAGGGACCACAAGGGATTTGGACGGTCAAGGGATTGTCCCTAAGAGTCATTGTTCCGGCGGGCGGGCGGGAGGCTGTCCATCAGACTGGGCCAGGTCAGGGGGGCGGCCGGGAGGCTGTCCATCACACAGAACCAAAGGGAACGCGGCTTGCGTCAAGGAGACCTGGGGAGCTGCAGCGGGTGGCGTGGAAGCCTGGAGGGCTGCAGCGGGTGGCGTGGAAGCCTGGAGGGCTGCAGCGGGCGGTGTGGAAGCCTGGAGGGCTGCAGCGGGCGGCGTGGAAGTCTGGAGGGCTGCAGCGGGCTGCGTGGAAGCCTGGAGGGCTGCAGCGGGCGGCGTGGGAGCATGGAGAGCTGCAGCGGACGGCGTGGGAGCCGGGAGAGCTGCAGCAGGAGACGTGGGAGCCTGGAGAGCTGTAGCAGGAGACGTGGGAGCCTGGAGAGCTGCAGCAGGAGGCGTGGAAGCCTGGAGGGCTGCAGCAGACGGCGTGGAAGCCTGGAGAGCTGCAGCAGATGGCGTGGGAGCCTGGAGAGCTGCAGCAGACGGCGTGGGAGCCTGGAAAGCTGCAGCAGGAGACGAGGGGACCTTGAAGGCTGCAGCAGGAGATGAGGGGACCTTGAAGGCTGCAGCAGGAGACGAGGGAAACTTGGAGGATGCAGCAGGAGACGAGGGAAACTTGGAGGA
>NC_056509.1:5762110-5764654 GCF_014905685.2 Nematolebias whitei
GGAAACTTGGAGGATGCAGCAGGAGACGAGGGAAACTTGGAGGATGCTGCTGCTGTTGGAGAGGCCTAGGGAGATGCTGCTGCTGTCGGAGAGGCCTGGGGAGATGCTGCTGCTGACGGAGAGGCCTGGGGAGATGCTGCTGCTGTCGGAGAGGCCTGGGGAGATGCTGCTGCTGTCGGAGAGGCCTGGGGAGATGCTGCTGCTGTCGGAGAGGCCTGGGGAGATGCTGCTGCTGTCGGAGAGGCCAGGGGAGATGCTGCTGCTTACGACGGAGAGGCCTGGGGAGATGCTGCTGCTGTTGGAGAGGCCAGGGGAGTTGCTGCTGCTGACGACGGAGAGGCCAGGGGAGTTGCTGCTGCTGACGACGGAGAAGCCTGTGGCTCCGCAGCAGACGACGGAGAGGCCTGTGGCTCTGTAGCAGACGACGGAGAGGCCCGTGGCTCCGCAGCAGACGACGGAGAGGCCCGTGGCCCCGCAGCAGACAACGGAGAGGCCTGTGGCTCCGCAGCAGACGACGGAGAGGCCTGTGGCTCTGCAGCAGACGACGGAGAGGCCTGCGGCTCCGCAGCAGACAACAAAGAGGCCCACGGCTCCGCAGCAGACGACGGAGAGGCCCGCGGCTCCACAGCAGACGACGGAGAGGCCCGCGGCTCCGCAGCAGACAACGGAGAGGCCTGTGGCTCTGCAGCAGACAACGGAGAGGCCTGTGGCTCTGCAGCAGACGACGGAGAGGCCTGTGGTTCTGCAGCGGACGGCAGAGAGGCCTGGAGCTCTGTAGGAGCAGGAACTTCTGCGGCAGGAACGGAGTCTTCTGCGGCAGGAACGAAAACTGGAACGGAACCCTCTGCGGCAGGAACGGAGTCTTCTGCGGCAGGAACGGAAACCTCTGTGGCAGGAACGGATACTGGAACGGAACCCTCTGCGGCAGGAACGAAGTCTTCTGCGGCAGGAACGGAAACTGGAACGGAACCCTGTGCGGCAGGAACGGAAACTTCTGTGGGAGGAAAGGAAACAGGAACGGAGCCCTCTGCGGCGGCGGCGGCAGGAACGGAGACTCTGCGGTGGCGGCGGCAAGAACGGAGACCTCTGCTTCGACGGCGGCAGGAACGGAGCCCTCTGCGGTGGCGGCGGCAGGAACGGAGCAGGAGAGCTGAGGAGCGTCTGCCGGGACCCCCTCGGAATAGGAGAGCTGAGGAGCGTCTGCCGGGACCCCCTCGGAATAGG
Organism: Nematolebias whitei; assembly: GCF_014905685.2. Classification (NCBI taxonomy): domain Eukaryota; kingdom Metazoa; phylum Chordata; class Actinopteri; order Cyprinodontiformes; family Rivulidae; genus Nematolebias; species Nematolebias whitei. Next base: position 5,763,335 of record NC_056509.1, read on the forward strand.
AGAGATGAGGAGCGTCTGCTGGGACCCCCTCGGAATAGGAGAGATGAGGAGCGTCTGCCGGGACCCCCTCGGAATAGGAGAGATGAGGAGCGTCTGCCGGAACCCCCTCGGAATAGGAGAGATGAGGACCCACCTCAGGGGCTGCGTGCAGCGTGGAGTCCACCTCAGGGATGGCTGTAACAGGAGTCTTTAGAGTCTCTAACTCAGATAATAAAAAATCATACTCAGGGAGCAAAGAAAGACCAGGGATAGAAAGTAAAAAATCATCCATCTGAGACAAAACAATATCAAAGGAGGATGGGTTTCTTTTAGCAGAATTAAATAATTCAAGAATTGTCTGATTAACATAAAAAATCTCTTCAGTGGAAAATGAATGAAAAAAGGGAATGTCTTTATGTGTGGGTGTGGTGACGGGTGCCGCCCCCACTGGAAACCTGGAAGGTGAGACGGCGGGACACGCCCCCACAGAGTCACAAGGAATACGCTCCGGAGGTACAGCCAGGCTGGGTTGAACAGCCGTGGCGCGGAGTGGCGGTGAGAGGCCGGTTTCCGCCCCCACCAGGAACCTGGAAGGTGAGGCGACGGAACCCGCCCCTGTAACGTCAACCGGACCGGACTCACCAAACCGAACAGGACTCACCAAACCGAACAGGAGTGGACCGGAGCTCCCGCGGGACGCTGGATCTCGCCCCCACCGGAAACCTGGGAGGTGAGGCGGCAGATCCCGCTCCCACAAAAACACCGGAACCAGCTCTAAAGTTCTGCTCGGCCGACGAGACTGGGCCGGTCGCCGCAGACTGCCTCCAGAACCGTCTTCTGCCACTACGGCAGCGGTGGGACGGCGGAAGGACAGAGACGGAGTGGAGCTCGTCCATCATGGCACGAGGAGGGAAAAAGAAAAAAGGTGAGTGCTGCCGAGTGAGAACCCTGCCCGCTGGGTTCTAGTCTGGTCGCGTCATACTGTTAGGATTTGTGGTCAGGAGCGAACCCAGAGTGCAGAACAGGGACTCAACTCGGCAGAAATACAAAAATAGGATTTTAATGATAAATGAAAGTACAAAATAACAAGCTGACGGGGCAGCAAAACTTACATGAGCATAGGAAGGAGGCACGGGAAACTCAGGAGACACGAGAGACACGGGGAACTCGAGGAACCAGGAAGACTCAGGGGAAGACACCAGAGACCCAACGAAGACGACGCGACAATGAACAAGACAGAACAGACGGCTTATATACAGAGACAAGACGAGACATAATTGTAGACAGCTGGGATGAGACACGGGTGGTAACAATGGAAACTAATGAGGGAGCACGAGGGAA
>NC_056509.1:5764754-5793039 GCF_014905685.2 Nematolebias whitei
AGAAAAGACTGTTAAGTGTGCAAAAATGCAAGCCCAAGCTAAGAAACCACCAACTCAGCTACCCAAAGGCCTGATTGGGTCAAAGTGTGCTGCAGTTGTTGACATTTCTGGACATGTGTGTAACTGCCTTTTAGACACTGGTTCACAGGTTACAACTATTCCAATTTCTTTTTACAATGAAAATCTGAGCAAACAACCTGTAATGCCTTTGGACAATCTGTTACAGGTTGAAGGTGCTGCAGGCCAGTCTGTTCCATATTTAGGATACGTGGAGTTGGTCATTACATTTCCTGAATACTTCATGGGGGTAAGAACTGAGGTACCAACTCTGGCTCTTGTGGTCCCAGATTCTAGTCCTGACAGGCCATTTAATGTACTTATTGGCATGAACACCCTGGAGCCATTGTATGAACAACACCTTGGCAGTGACCAGGTAAATTTTCAGCCCTTTGCCCAAGGGTATCGAGCTGTCCTGAAGCTGTTACAGTTAAGACACCAGCAAAATAAATCGGGCAATGCAGGAAATTGTAGGCTGTTAAGCAGCACTCCCGTTCTTATCCCAGCCGGTCAGACCATCGTCCTGGAGGGTTCTGTTAACATCGCCCCTCCATCTGCAGATAAGTTGGCCATTATTGAACACCCCAGGTCACCTTTACCAGGGGGGTTGTGTGTCCAGAGTTGTCTAATCACACTGCCACACCATTCACCATATAAAGTCCCTGTAGTCATGAAGAATGAATCAGAGCAAGACGTGTTCATATCACCTTTAACCATTATTGCAGACATTGGGTCAGCACCTACCGTTTTGTCACAGCAAATTACTTCACAAACAGCACAACAGATCACTTTGGAGTTTAATTTTGGAGATTCTCCTATTCCACCTAAGTGGAAAGAACACATTATTAACAAACTGAGCAGCATGCCCGAAGTGTTTTCTCATAATGATATGGATTTTGGCTGTACAGATGTAATTAAACATGCCATCAAACTCCATGATGAAACGCCTTTTAAACACAGAGCAAGGCCAATCCATCCCCAAGATCTGGAGGCAGTGCAAAAACATCTGAGGGACCTGCTCGAAGCCGGCATTATAAGAGTCCAAATCACCATTCTCATCTCCAATAGTGGTTGTTAAGAAACGTAATGGTTCCATCCGGCTATGCATAGACTACAGAAAACTTCATCTTCAAACTATCAAAGATGCATATGCCCTTCCTAATTTGGAGGAATCATTTGCTGCTTTGACAGGGTCCAAGTGGTTCACTGTGTTGGACTTAAAATCTGGATATTACCAGATAGAGATGGCAGAAGAAGATAAAGCTAAAACAGCTTTTGTAACACCGCTTGGCTTCTGGGAGTGGAATAGAATGCCGCAAGGAATAACAAATGCACCCAGCACGTTCCAGCAGCTCATGGAGAGGTGCATGGGAGATCTGAATCTTAAAGAAGTCCTTGTCTTCCTTGATGACATCATAATATTCTCTGCCACTTTAGAAGAACATGAGGAACGGCTGATGCGTGTGCTCTCCCGGTTGAAGCAGTTTGGACTAAAGCTCTCACCAGAGAAATGTAAGTTCTTTCAGTCTTCTGTTAATTATTTGGGACATGTTTCAGAAAGGGGAGTAGAAACTGATCCAGAAAAAATTGAAGCTTTAAAATCCTGGCCAGTACCCCGCAACCTAAAAGAGTTGCAATCTTTTCTGGGTTTTGCCGGATATTACAGAAGATTTATTAAAGACTATGCTGTTGTTGTCAAACCACTTAACGAGCTAACCCGTGGTTATGCTCCTAACCGTCATCCTACAAAGGTGAAGCAACCAAAAGGGAAGTACTCTGATCCAAAACAATCCTTTGGAGAAAAATGGACATGCCATCAGCAGATTGCTTTTGAAACAATCATCTCTAAGTTGACCACAGCACCTGTTCTTGGGTTTGCAAATCCACAACTGCCATATATTTTACATACAGATGCGAGCATCACTGGGTTGGGAGCAGTTCTGTACCAAGAGCAGGAGGGAAAGCTACGGGTCATTGCTTATGCTAGTCGAGGTCTGTCTGTGAGTGAATCAAAATATCCAGCTCATAAACTGGAGTTTTTGGCCTTGAAGTGGAGTGTTACTGAAAAGTTCCATGATTATCTCTATGGGTCTAACTTTACACTTGTTACAGACAGCAACCCTCTCACTTATGTTCTTACTTCAGCCAAGCTAGATGCTACAGGTCACCGGTGGCTAGCAGCACTGTCTACTTATTCATTCAAAATGCAATACCGTGCTGGAAAACAAAATTTTGATGCTGATGCTCTGTCCCGACGCTCACATGAAGATGCTCATCATGATCATCCCTACAGGGAGAAAGCGGAACAGGTTAGAGTTGGTAGATGGAATCCTGTATCGTAGAAGACAAGAAGGAGATAGACTCACCTGGCAGTTGGTTCTACCGCTCACTTTACGACCAACTGTTCTGAAGAGCTTGCACCATGATATGGGGCATATGGGCATTGAAAGGACAATCGATCAGGTCCGCCAATGCTTCTTTTGGCCCAAGATGGCAACTGAGGTGGAAACCACTATTAAAACCTGTGGTCGTTGTGTGAGGCGCAAGGCTCAAATGGAAAAAGCTGCTCCATTGATAAATATTCAAACAAGTCGGCCACTTGAACTGTTATGTATGGACTTTTTAACCATTGAACCTGATAGTAGCAACACTAAGGACATTCTAGTTCTTACCGATCACTTTACTAAATTTGCAGTTGCCATCCCTACCCCCAACCAGAAAGCAAAGACTGTAGCAAAGTGCCTCTGGAATGAGTTCATGGTTTATTATGGAATTCCAGAGCGCATACACTCGGACCAGGGCACCGATTTTGAGTCTAAACTCATTAAAGAGCTCTGTGAAGTTATTGGTGTAAAGAAGAGTCAAACTACCCCGTACCACCCACGAGGAAATCCTGTTGAGCGCTTCAACCGCACTTTGCTCAGCATGCTTGGGACCATGGAGGGTAAGCAAAAGTCAAAATGGCGGGAGTATGTCAAGCCTTTGGTGCATGCATACAACTGTACGAGAAATGAGGTGACAGGGTTCACACCCTATGAACATTTGTTTGGTCGGTGTCCTCGTCTCCCTGTTGACTTGGCTTTTGGATTGCCTGTCAGAGAAACACCATCCATCTCTCATTCAGAATATATTAAGAATCTGCGGTCAAGCCTGCAAGAAAGCTACAAACTTGCTTCTGAGAATGCCCTTAAGTCAGCTGCAAAGAACAAAACTCGTTTTGATCAGAAAATCACACCTTGCAGTTTGGAAATAGGAGATCGAGTGCTGGTTCGCAACATCCGTCTGAGGGGTAAGCATAAGCTGGCAGATAAATGGGAACAAGGAGTGTATAAAGTTGTTGACCGGGCTGGAAATCTACCAGTTTACACTGTACAACCTGAAAACCAAGAGGGGCCAACTCGTACTTTGCATCGAGACCTATTGCTCCCTTGTGGTTTCCTGCCAGTTTGCTCCGCAGAAGAACCCTCCACTGCTACACCTGCCCAACGACAAAAGACTCGGAGCCAGGATGGTCACCATTCAGATGTTTCTGATATTCAGGAGGAAGAAGATGCTGGACCATCTATTCCAGAGATTTCCATCCCAATTCCAATACGATTCAGTGTGAATAAAGTGAGACAATCTAAGCCATCATCCGAGTCCTGTAATATTTTGGAGCCTACTTTACCTTTGGCTCAAAGTGATGCTGACACTCTTGATCTTCCTTTACCTCTCAACCAGAGCATAGATCTGGAGACTGTTATGTCATCTGGAGATCATTTATTTGAAAATGAAGAAACCCTTCTTACAAAGGATTCATCATTTTCTCACCGAGAAGAGGTACCTGTGGAACTACATGCAAACGAAGAACTCTCTGAACCACATGTGTCTGAACCAATTGAAGTACATATGGAGGGAGGGGTACTCCCCAAAGTACCTAAAGAACACTTAACTGCAGTTCAGGAACCTGAAGCTGAGGATCATGTGATTGTTCAATCTGAGTCATCTACAGATCCTGCACATGCTAGTTCACCTCATAATTCAGTTGAGGCCGAAATATGGCCGAGGCGATCTGATCGACAGCATCAACCTCCTAGTCGCCTAACTTATCCTGTGTTGGGTAATCCACTCATTTCAGTTGTTCAGACTCTATTACATAGTTTGGCGAATGTATACACTGAGGCTCTCAGTCAAGTTTCTAATAAAAATATTTAGAAAAAGGTGAATTTTATTACATGCAACGGGACGTGCAAGAATTTAAGAGGGGAGGATGTAACCAGAGTAATTTTCTCAATTTCTATCAGAATAATTTAGTTATTTATTATAATAGTATTTTTCCCCCTTACATTTTATTTTTTTGTGGTTGAAATAAGGTTCTCAAGAAGTAATTTCTTAAAGAATTATTTATTAATTATTTCATTAATTTCAAAAATTTTATTTGGAAAAGTCCTCCTTTCCTTTAATTTTCTTGAGTAAAAAGGAAACAAGCAAGAACAAACACCATTCAATGTGTTTGTTCTCGCATGGTTTCATTATTACCTGACTGGTAGCAGTATGCAACCATCAGTGTCTCATTAAGTCAGCTGGTGCTCATCAGACAAGGTGGGAGAGGCTTTACAGCTGCTGCTGCAGGTAGGCTTCAAGTTGTTTGTAAGCCTCTATCTAATGCTATGTTTGCCACATCTGACTGATTATGCTTCTCAACTCTTAGATGTGTATTTGTGGGACAGAAACCTTCTGCTGATCATGTGTTTTAACCGTGGGAACTGGTGAGTGTTTTTGTTTTCTGGAGCTGGCAGAGCTAGTGCTGGTCTCCAGGTAATTGTTTGGGCTCTGTGTTAGTTCAGTGCTAATGCTAACAAACTTTATTTGAATATTCTTTTGACGTCATCTGGAAGGTACATTAAATGAAATGCTATTGTGTGCTAATGTGAAAAATTAAGAAATCTAATGTTAATGATTTATTGAAGAGTACTCAAATGTTTAATTCTATTTATAATTTAAACTTATTTACTATAGTAAAGATGGAAAAGCATGTACATTTATTGATTATGTTTTGAGATGATTTTGATGTTAATAAAACCCCAGGGTTATTTATTAAGAGGTCTGCTTTATACAGGCCAGGTTCCTGATTCCTGATTCTGATGTTGATCCTGATTCCGGATTGTCTGTTGTCGAGCTGACCAGACTGGCGAGCTACCCTACAATGAACCAGGAGAACTATTGAATCCCCTCAACTCCTTCCAGTCTGGTAGGAGGTGTTTAAGCCTACAGCCACATCCACATTCTCTTTCTGGACTCAACTGAACTGAATTGGATCCTTTCCAACAACCCATCTTACTCTCATCAAGGAGTTGAACTGTGAAATCTGTTTTTTCTTTCTTGGCTAAGCAAAAACAATTGTGGAGATTTCTTGTTTTGGAACCTTTCAAGTACTTGTCTGTGTGTGTATATATAGATTTTTGTAAATATTATATAATATAATTCACTTTTTTGCACTATATCGTTGTCTGTGTGTTTTTACAAGGTACCTTTCCCTCTAGCAGTCAAACCCAGACTCTTCTGATTTAACTCTCAGTAACCAACTCAAATAAATATCCATATATGTAATGTATATGCTACACATCCCGAGATTTTTACCAGACTGCTTCAGATATGGCTGAAGAGAGTCCAGGTTGACAGGATCAGTGGTGGCAGGTGAGCTAGGGCTAAAAACAATGACTTCAGTTTTGTCATTGTTAAAAATTAAGAAATTTGAAGCCATCCAGGCCTTAATGTCGTCCAGACATTTTAACAGAGGGTGAATGGAGCAAACACTAGCTGGTTTCACAGGCAGGTAGATCTGGCAGTCATCAGCATAGCAATGGAATGAAAGACCATGTTTCTTCAGGATGGACCCCAGTGGAAGCAAGTAAAGTGAGAACAGAAGTGGTCCAAGAATCGAACCCTGTGGGACCCCACATGAAAGTAATGAGGCGGATACATAGTTACCAACCTTGACACAGAAACTCCTGCCACTCAGGCATGAGCGGAACCATTCTAATGCAGCACCTGTGATCCCAACCCACTGTTCCAGCCGTGATATAAGGATACTGTGGTCAACAGTATCAAAAGTAGCAGTAAGGTTCAGGAGCACAAGTACCACAAATTGACCAGAATCGTTTGAGATCATAATGTCGTTACAAACCCTTACTAATGCTGTTTCAGTGCTGTGGAGTTGTTTAAAACCAGATTGAAAAATTTCAAAGATTCTGTTCTCATTCAAAAACTTGTTTAATTGAATGAAAACTATTTTCTCCAGGATTTTGGACAGGAAGGGAAGTTTTGAGATTGGTCTGAAACTTGAGCAAGTCGAAGGGTCAAGTCTAGGTTTCTTAATTAACGGATGAACTACTGCATGTTTGAAAACATCGGGAACCACACTTGTCACAATACTATTTATAATAGTAAGAACAGAGGGTCCAATCGTGGTTAGAACTTGTTTGAAAAACGACGCAGGAATGGGGTCAGCAGGGGAACCGGAGGGTTTCATCTGACCAACGACTTTGTTCAGAAATGGGAGTGAAATGGGTTCAAACTGTTTGAAGACAGCTGAGCAAGAGACAAAGACAGAGGTATCAGTTGTGGACTGGGGGATGGATGACCTAATCAACTCTACCTTATCAGCAAAGTATCTGGTGAAGTTGTTGCAGATGTCAACAGAGGCTTCCATGCTGGCAGACCGAGGAACGTTTAAAATGGAATTTACGGTATTAAAAAGAACATGGGGATTATGACTGTTTGAAGCAATGATTTGGGAGAAGTATTTGTTCTTTTCAGATTTAACGATGCTCTGATAGTCTTTCAAACATGTTTTTAACATAATAAATGAAACCTGCAATTTGTCCTTTTTCCACTTGCGTTCAGCTCTCCTGCATAGACATTTGGCCGCTCGAGTGGTCGCGTTCAGCCAGGGGTGTGGTGCTCGCTTCGGTCGCCTGATTTTTAGCGGGGCCACGAGGTCTAAAATCTTAGAGCAGGTTGCATCATGCCTACTGAGCAGCTTAATCCAGGATAAAGTGAAAGAAAAACCTCGATCAGGATGTTATTTTTCATCCATCAGGAATCACTGTAAGTCATGCTTTGTGTGTGTGTGAAACTGTAAATTGTGTGTGAATTATCAAAAAAAAATGTAAAAATACAAAAATGTTGGTGTGAATTATTGTCCAGGTACTCTTGTTGTGTTGCTGCATAGAGGAGCTGCAGGAGGATGATGTCTGCTTCCATTCCCAACCTGCCATAGCTGACCTGTCATCAACTTTAGATCCTGTAGTTGTAAAAAATTTGTGAGGAGTTTGTAGAGGTGAGCTGCCACTTTATTTAGATTTTTCTCCTGTATTCCATTAGCATTGTGAGGTAAGAGACTTGTGCTTTGGTGAATTTTATTTTTCTTCAGGTAAGATAAAATACAGTGGTTTGTTGTTTGGGCCTGAAGTTGGTAAGACTCCACAAAGTCAATAATTTCACTATTGTAAATAAAATCACTGTTCTATCATATTATCCTGACTTGAATAGATAATAATGATTTAACTCTCCAAAAGATTGTCTCCCAACAGCAATTAGCCTAGACATGCCACCAACAACTCGGAGGTATGATCCAATCCCTCGAACAGAAAATATCAGCACCCAAAACCCCTCAAGATCCTTGCCAGCCGGGGTCATCAGTTCCAGCCTCCCTTGCTCCGACAACCCACTGAGAACCAGATGTCCGACCTTCGGAATGTTTCAAAGGCAACCCCAGTAAGTGTGGTGTCTTCTTATTACAATGTACACTGGCTTTCAGTCAGGCTCTGCTAACTTAATCCTCAGACACTCCCTGCATAACTTTCATTATCAGTGCTTTAAAGGGCAAAGCACTCCAATGGGCTCATGCTTACCTGCATAAACGACAGAGTTGATAACTTTCTCCTCATTTCTCGAGGACTTCCAGCAAGTTTTTGACAAACCCCTGCAGCTGGAAGAAGTGACCCAGAAGATGTTTACATTATGACAGGGAGACAGACCTGTCGCCGAGTTTGCCCTTCCGCATTTGGGCCGAAAGGGCTGACTGGGATGAGAAAGCTCTCAGGGGAGCGTTTATTCACGCATTCAATAAACACAAAGGATCAACTCGCTACCAATGAAAAACCATCAGACCTGAACCAACTGATTAACCTTGCAACGAAAATTGACAACTGCTTCCGGGAACATGCCATGGAGGAGAACTACAGTTCCCACGAATACTACGAACCCGGAAGTAAGCAGGCTGTTGTGTTGCCTAGGCAACTAGAAACAAGGCAGATCTGGAAGACTCGGCTCACACTAGAGGAATGTCAACATCGCATAACCAACAATGAATGTCTGTATTGTAAGAAAGGACATGTCATAGTAGCATGTCAGTTACGGTTAAAAGGAAATGGTAAATGGACTGTACTTATATAGCGCATTTCTATCTTATTTCAAGACACTCAAAGTGCTTTACACTACTTTACTTTACTTTGTACTTTACACATTATTTGAATTTGTTGTGTCCGGCAATCATCATGAAGTGAGAAATTTCTTTGTGTTCTAATCCTCAAGATTCACACACAATTAATCCTGGGGTACCCATGGTTAAAAAAAGCATAATCCATTCATAAATTGGGTAGAAAATAGAGTTGATAGATGGGTTGACTCTTGTTCTAAGAAGTGCTTTCGTTTAGTCATATATCTCGGGGCTCCTTGTAAACAACCCCAAGAGGACATTGACCTCTCAAAAAGTTCCTGAATTTTGTCACTCTCTTGCCCCAGTATTTAGCAAACAACAAGCATTGTCTCTACCACCTCAGAGACCATATGACTGCCCCATTGACCTCCTTCCTGGTGTCCCCTTACCTTCTAGCAGTTTTTTTTTTTTGTATTGAACGCTTTTTGAAGACTTCTAGCAGGTTGTATAACCTGTCAGGCCCTGAGAGAGAGAGGCAATGAGACAGTATATTGAGAATTATTTAAAATCTGGCATTATCTGCCCGTCTACTTCTCCTGTTGGGGCAGAGTTCTTCTTTGTTGCTAAGAAAGACAAGACTCTCAGACTGTGTATTGACTTCAGAGGATTAAACCAGATAACTATTAAAAACAAGTATCCTTTACCTCTGATGGAGTCAATGTTTGAACAACTACAAGATGTAGTCATCTTCACCAAGCTGGCTCTCCGTAATGCTTATCATTTAGTAAGGATAAGAGCAGGAGATGAATGGAAAACTGCATTCAAAACCCCTCTAGATCATTTCGATTACCTGGTCATGTCTTCTTTTGGACTGACTAACGCCCCTGCTATTTTTCAGGCATTGGTTAACGGCGTGTTAGGAAATGTTCTGAATGTGTTTGTTTATCTGGACGACATATTAATTTACTCTAAAGACAGAGAGCAACATCCTGAACATGTCAAAGCTGTACTACAGAGACTGCTTGAAAACCAACTCTTCGTCAAGGCTGAAAAATGTGAATTTCACATGTCCAGTCACCTTTTTGGGATTTATATTCGAGAGAGGACAGGTTCGCTCAGACCCTGAAAAGATCAAAGCTGTGGCTGAATGGCCAACACCATCTAATAGGAATGGTAAATGGTAAATGGACTGTACTTATATAGCGCCTTTCTATCTTATTTCAAGATACTCAAAGTGCTTTACACTACAATCTGTGTCCTCATTTACCCATTCATACAGCACTCTACTAGATATCTACAAAGCTAAATGAACAAATTATTCTAATGAGACTAATCAGTGCTTTATCATATTCATACACTGATGGGACACACATCAGAGGCTATGAGGGGTTCAGTGTCTTGCCCAGGGACACTTCAGCATGTGACTGCTGGTGGAGGAAACAATTACGTTTTCTAGGCTTTGCTAATTTCTACCGGCTATTTATTAAAAACTATAGCAAGATCGCGGCTCCCCTTACTCAACTGACCTCCACCCTAAGAAAGTTATCCTGGACTCCTGATACAGAGAGAGCTTTCAAAGAGTTAAAATATCTCTTCATCTGCTCTCATCCTCGCCTACCCTGACATGAACAAAGAATTTATCGTGGAGGTAGATAATTCAGATTCAGGAGTGGGGTTTGTGTTGTCTTGGAGGACCTCTGAGGACGGAAAATTACATCCATGTGCGTTCTTCACCCGATATCTTTCGCCTGTTGAGCAAAAGTATGAAGTAGGTAACAAGGAACTGTTGGCTATTAAACTAGCCCTTGAAAAATGGAGACACTAGCTGGAGGGACCCAAACTACCATTCATCATTTGGACTGACCACAAAAATCTGGCATATATTCAGGGAGCAAAAAGATTGAATGCCAGACAAGCCAGGCGGTCACTCTTCTTCTCACGGCTTAACTTTTCTATCACCTATATCACGGGATCTCGCAATGTTAAACCTGATGCTCTCTCTCACCAGTTTCCTCCACAAAGACTCCTGATACACCAGTTAGCATCTTACCTGCATCCTGTACTGTGTGCATCATGACCTGGTCCATTGAAAGAGACATTAAGGAGGCACAGCAGACCAAACCAGATCCTGGCACAGGTCCTCAGGGGAAAATGTTCGTGCCGGCAACAGTGGTCAGCAAGGTACTCAAATGGCTCCGCACAGCAAAATTCACTTGTCATCCCAGCATCACATGCATGCTACACCTTACTAAACAACATTTCTGGTGGCCAAGCATGACCAAGGATGTCAGAAATTGTGTTTCTGCTTGCCCAACATGTGATTGCAACAAAAATAACAACAAACCTCCTGCAGGTCTTCCCCTTCCACTGCCATCCCCAAATCACCCATGGTCTCATATAGCCCTGGACTTCATCACTGGCCTACGTCTTCAGGCAAAATTGTTATCTGCACTGTCAATGATCGATTTTCTAAAGCCGTTCACTTCATTCCTTTGACAAAACTTCCTTTTGCTTCTGAAACAGCACAACGTATGATAAATCACGCTTTTCGTCTCCACGGCATCCCAACAGATATTGTATCAGACAGAAGACCTCAGTTAATCTCCCAAGTTTGGAGGTCTTACTACTAACCTGATTCTCTCTCCAACAATACTCACCTGTTTTCAAATAAGGAACCTCCTGGAACCACAACCTCAAAGCCCTCTCCTCATATTTCATCTACAAGAAAAAGACTTTTCAGTAAGACGTTCGTCTACTCTCTCTTGTGAAAGATGACTCAAGACTCAACTCAATACTCACCGTGTCTCCTCTTCTATGTCAGCCACCCGACCCCTCACCTGTAAATAAAAACATTTATTTTGTATACTCTGTGTCTGTCTTTTGTTTGGTCCGCCACTTGAGGTCTTAACACTACTAAAATCATGTTAATATGTTGGCACTTGGTGACAGAGTGGTCCAACAGACCTCTCATATATTTCCTTTCTGAGTCCAACTCCATTCAGCAGGACTAATGATTTTATCAGCCATTTTGAAAAATGGCCACCATCATTTTTAGATGGCCAATCAGGTAAAATTGCTCCAAGCACTCTTGGGAACACCCATGGCCAATTTAGAACTTGTATTACATTTTGCATGATTCTAGTGCAAAATTGCTTCTCTATAGGCAGTATTTAATATAAAGTTAGTTACAAAGACAAAATTAGTTCTTAACTCCCGTATTTTTTGGGGTCTGTAGAGTCCATTTATACTGATTGAACCCCATCTGTCTGTAAAACTGGGATCAGGAGCAGAATCACACACCTTTTGTTGCTTGGAGCAAAAATCAGACGACAGAAGTAATAAAAAAGTGACACTATGATTTGTGACTAAGAGGATCAGAATCAAGACAGCATCCGTAAAATGGTTAGAGAAAGCTTGATCAGGGTCATACTTGACATATCTGATTTGACAAGAACTGGAAAATTCCCACATCGTACAATAGTATCAGATAATTGAATCAGAAAACATTCAGCCTGCATGTCAGAATCAACATGTGAAAACAAAACTGAGACTCGGACACACAAGGCTACAAGGCTTGTATCTCACTATCTAAATCCAAAACATGAAAACCAAGAGCTCTTAAAAGTCCTTCTTATAGCGGCTGTATAACAAAGGAAGTGTGAAATACTGACTATGTGTGGGGAATATCATCAAATTTTTGTTAAATTGAAATGTGTTTCCCTGGACATAATTTAACTTTTGAACACAGTTATTGAGCAGCTCAGCAGCCTTGCACTAGTAGTGATGCTGCTTGATGTTTTCACAGCTTTTAGAGCAAAACTGAGCCTGAACAACTGAACAACTAAACCTGAGCGACATTTAAACGAGCTATTGAAATAAATCAACTCCAAGCACACCGCTGCCCATAGACGTCTATGAAAATGAAGGGGGAAGAAAAAAAAGGTTTGCTCTTTTCCCATGGTGCGTTTGAACAATAATTGTTTTTCCACAGCCTTGAGCAAGTCATCAGCACAGCTGCCACATCACCACATGATGTTCATGATAATCCCATTAGTCTGTGGGATCCAGAGTCCAGAATTTAACACCGAACCTAATGCAGCAGACAGACATGGGGTATTTAAACATGTTAATTCCTTCTATTTGCTTCCTGTCAGGGCTCGATGATGTCTCTATATCTACAACTGGTTTTGCCCTCTTAGTTTGACTTATGGTTGAGCAAGCTGGAATCCAAGTCCTGCACACACAGACATATCACGAAGCTGCTCCCTCCTCCTCCCTCCAAGGGGAAGAAGACATGTTCACAGTGTGTATATGTATGCAGGTCACATCCATCCACATGGTTAGACAGAAACAACTGTTTCCTTGACATACAGTTGAAGCAGGAAAATGTGTCACCTTCACTGGAGCGCCAAGCTCCACCGTGGCTCGTTAAGCTGCAGATAAAGTGTCAGCACTGACCACTGCTAGAGGGTTTTTTTTACTCTTTTATACAAAACTTGGATTTTTAGAATCTTAAAATAAAAGAACTATCATGATCTGCGTTTTGTTTAAACCCAAATGCAAGCAGGACTCAGAGAACTCTGGAATAAGTAAATACTATTTATTAAAATAAACAAAAGGGCTGACATGGCAGCAAAACTCACCTACACAGCAGAACAAGAAGACACGTAGGAAAACAGAGCATGACGCCTTGCTGGACAATCCATGGACAGGAGCAATAAAGAAATGCAGAACATATTGACACACTAACGAGCAGACAATGACAAACACCTGGGGAAGGACAACAGGTGGCAGAGGCAGGAGCTGATTGCAATGGGATTAACCTGTCTAAATAAAGGTTGAATGAAAAGATAGAGAAACACTGAGGAGAGCAGGACAGAAGACACAAGAATAACACAAACACACACAGATCCTCTCAAGAATAGCATAATAATCAGAAAACTAGAAAGTTCCTGGAGAAACTTTGACGGGGGCTGCCTGACTAGTTTCAATTTAATTCCTTGATTTAATAGTAAAAGGCATTTGGGTTTTCTATCAGCTACCAATATACAAAATTTCAACTGAATAGCTCTAAAAATGGCCGAGTTAAGGTATTTTTTCTCTTTTAGCTAAGGTAGCCATTTTGGATTTTTGATTTGGATTCTGTATATGATGGAGCATGTTCTCAGCTACAACCTCACCAAATTTCATCTCTCTATAAAAATGGCTGAGTTGAAGCAATTTGAAAGTCGCTTTAGTGGACATCTTGGATTTTTTATTTTGATGCAGCATTTGATAGGAAACATTCTCAGCTATCACCACACCAAGTTTCAGCTCAATATCACTAAAATTGACCTATTTATAGTATTTTTCCTTTTTTACTTTGTCGGCCATCTTGGATTTTTGATTTTTAAAAGCTACTTCACCTAACTTGCATGTTGAATCAAAATGGCTTTGCAAGGCAATGCTGCCTTGCATGCTGAACCAAAATAGCTCACAGCGTTATTCATTTAGCTGTACAGTATTTTATGTATGCTGTGGTAGCTATGGCAGCCATCTTGAACAAAAATGGCTCCAAACGTTAACCAGCTCTAGAGATATGGCTGATGATTACTTTCTGTGAGTTTCAAATTAATCCAACAACGAGTTTCTGTTTTGTAGTTCAATATCTCAAAGAATGACTGAGTTATAGGCAATTTTATTTATGCTGAGGTAGCTATGGCAGCCATCTTGAATCAAAATGGCAGGTTATATTTCAATGCAGGCTAATTATCTACCTTAGGACTATTAGGATAATAGACCTTTTTCACAACAACTGGAAGTAGCGTCTCATGGTGCTGGGTCACTTCCTATTATTATTATTATTATTAGTTCTAGAATTGCGCCGCTCAAGGTGGCTGCATGTTGGAGCAGCTCTGTTACTTTCATTTTGAGATTTTGCTTTTAGAAACTTTAATTCCTCTTTTTCTGGATGTAAATCACATTTTTTTGGATGATTGTTTCCTCTGGTATCAGATGCTGTGCAGCTGGAAGGATTTTTACTGAAACTTTTTTAGTTTTGGACATTTGTTATGATGCGTAACCATGGCAACAAGGCAGTTTTCTACAACAACAGCAGCTGATTAACATCTCAAAAGCTCAAATAATATCTCAACTACAGCCCCAAATCTCAAATGTGTTTAAAGGATGTTCTGTGGACGCATTCTCATCTACCTGCCAGCTGTGCTCGAGTGCCTGATCACCGAGATCCTGGAACTAGCAGGAAACACGGGTCATGACAGCAGAAGGACCGGATCATCCCTCGGCACCTACAGTTGGCTGTCCCCAGTGACGAGGAGCTTGGCAGACTGCTGGGAGGAGTGGCCATCGCTCTGGAAGGAGTTCTGCCCAGGATTTGGGCGGTCCTACAGCCCAAGGGAACCGAGAGGCCAGATGAGTCTGGGTGGACGGATCGGACGGCATCTGCAGCCAGTTTCTTAGGATCCACTGTGGGATGGACCTTTACAAGAGATCCTTCCTGTCTACAGCCATCAGCATCTATAACATCTCTTAATGAAATGAGGATAACGAGTTACAACAACAAATAATTTCCCTCTGGGATTAATAAAGTATTTTTGAATTGAATTGAATTGAATTGAATTATTGCAAGTCTATGCCAGTACCAGCCTTTTCTTTTGCTGATGTGGAGGAAATCACAGCTATGAATTCTCGAGCCAATAAACTTGAGAAAGGATAAAAGTTCTTCCATGAAGAATATATCCACAGCTATCAAGGTAAGAAAAGACGTAGCTTAGCGAGCTAACCGTTAGCTACAACATATGAAGTACATAAACATCATAATAAAGCCTAATTTAGTGTGCTACATTATTTGGAATATTTGAGGCAGACGTGGTATAAACCTTTAAATGATATTTTAACATTCTGATATGTGTTTGTTATTACAATTTGTGAAAGAAAACGTACTAGATGTTAGTTATAAGATGTTATGATGCTTGATGTTCAAGTTGTGCTTCTGCATAACTACAGGTCAAAGATTGTCGAGGGACAGGTAGTTGTCAGAGCTAGATGCTTCAGGTCCATGAAGAAAAATGAGGAACCACAGACTGCAGGTTTGAAACAGTCAGAAAGCCGGTCGGCTCATGCTCATTAGAGTTCCTGTTCATTTAGGACAGCTGAAGAACTTTGACGTACGATGGACAACTTCTGTACCGAGAGCTCACAGTAACATCTTCCTGCTCACTGGTTACTGTCTGTGGAAGCAGCATAGTCCGTTTTGTTCTGCTGCTGTTTCAGCTCATCTTCAAACTACAATCTGTTACTTGTTTAAAGCTAAATATGTTATAACAAGTATTATATGTATGTGCTAAAAACAGTTATCTGTTTTAGATCTCACTGGGTGACAGCAGGAGAAACTGAAGTCCCAACCACTTATCACACATCCTAAGTTTGGAGCTGGTAGCATCCAGATGTGGTCCTGTGCCACAGGGCTCACAGATGTTTTACCAGTGCCCACCTGAGAAGTCCTGTGTAGCTTCATTCAGCTCCACACTTCCTGCTCTTCCTCTGATGCTGCAGTCTTCCCATGATTTGTGTCCACACTTCACATCTTCAGTCTCTGCAAGTGTCACTGAAACGTCTTCTAGGAGGTCAGAACCAGGAGCAGTCCAGATGTTCTGCAGGGGTGCAGCTTCTACAACCAAGGCTTACTGCTGTTTCCATGTTGCAGAAGAAGTGTGGAGTCTGCTGACATGTTTTACTTCAACACCTTCATCCATGTGTTTATATCAACGCAGTCAGAATCATAAAATGTACAAATCACATCTTTTGTTCCTTCATATTTTTAATATTCAGTCTCAAGCTGTGAATCACTGTAAATACTGTAAATAGTTGTTACTCATGAAAAATACATAAATGTGCCAATTTATTTAAAATAGCATAATTTTGGGAAAATATCTATAATCCACTATCAATTTGTAGTGTACAGTTAAAAAATGTTAAATAGTTAATTTTTGTTTTTGTTTTTTACTAGATATTGTAAATTGCACTTGTTTTATTTTCAATACAACTGAATCAATCCACAAATTAAATAAAAAAAAGTACAGTTTGCTGCTCAAGTGTGTTTTAATTGAAGAATGTTTAAAATAATTCAGAACCTATAAATAACTAATTACATAACACTAGAACAATATGTAACAAGATTGGGTATGGATGTTATTTTTATTTTATAAACTTACTGCAACACGACCTTAGTTCATCCAAGGACATAATTTATACAGAAAAGACACTTGGGTTTGTTTACAAGTAAACATGAGACTGTTCCAAGATACAATATAATTTTATTAACACTAAGTTAAAAACCTATTCTAATGGAGGCAATAATGATTCTTAAAATAAATATTCTTTCCAGTGTTCAGTCAACTAAAAGACTAAAGGATGGTTCAAGGTAACATGAGCAGAAATTCACCCACGAGCTGTGATGCACGAGACACGAGTGGAACAGAACCAACACGAGACTGGACTGCACCTTCAACCTGGAACATAAATATTAAATTAAGTAAACAAAAATAAATATGAATAATATTTAAGAATTGCAAACAAACATGGGCCTCACATTCACATATAAAAATAGTTGAAATTGGCCCCAGCCTTTAGTTCAGCCAATCTTCTCTCAGGTAAGACACTGACTAATCATGGTGACTCAAGCAGGAGTGAGAGTCCACCAACAGGACTGAGCAGAATGAGGACAACTGGGAGTGCACCAGTAAAACCACTAAATAAAATAAGATTAGCAAGATCGTTTCAACTATTGAGCTTATTGACGTTATTATTATTGTTGTTGACGTTATTGTTATTGTTGTTGACATTATTATTATTGTTGTTGACATTATTATTATTGTTGTTGACATTATTATTATTGTTGTTGACATTATTGTTATTGTTGTTGACATTATTATTGTTGTTGACATTATTATTATTGTTGTTGACATTATTATTATTGTTGTTGACATTATTATTATTGTTGTTGACATTATTGTTATTGTTGTTGACATTATTATTATTGTTGTTGACATTATTATTGTTGTTGACATTATTATTGTTGTTGACATTATTATTATTGTTGTTGACATTATTATTATTGTTGTTGACATTATTGTTATTGTTGTTGACATTATTATTGTTGTTGACATTATTATTGTTGTTGACATTATTTCCGTGAAGATCAATACATTTTGTGAGTCAGTGCATGTAACTTGATCTCTCCATGATTTACATGACAAGTTTATAATGTAGCATCTTACTGTGATATTTACCTGTGGGTGGATGTGGCACCAGGTGAAGTGAGTTTCACGTGGACTCCAGTAGCAGCTTCAGACTGGCTAGCTTTCTGTGAGAGGACAAGCTGCTGTTTCTGAGCTCTCTAAAAACAGACTCCCTCTTAGCTGGTGCTGTGAAATTATTCCAGGTGAAGAGAAAGAAACAGCTCAACCTTTAAAGCAGCTGGTGGTGGATCCACAGACAAACTCCTCCTGAGTGAAATGCAGCTACATACAAGTGCTCCCTGGCTTTATGCAGAAGTTGTGACCATCATCTCTTCTGATCGCTTGGATCCACTGCCTCCTTTGGTCTGGGTACGTCATGAAAAGCGTGGTAGGACAGATATGGTTGTTTTCTTGCCCCACAAGAACAACCAGGAACTGAACAAAAGCAACCGCACCGAGACTGAACCATTTTCCTCCCTGTCTAATGCTAACACTGTAGCCACCGGAAGTTGTTTAACACCACATCCGCTTTAAAACCTGGAAGCGTGAAAAAGATCTATTAACATGCAAGGTACTGCCTTGTATGTTGAACCGAAATGGCTCCCCACGTGACTCAGTTTCTTTGAAAAGTCTTCTCCCATTCATTTTCTATGGGAAATTTGGCATTTTTGTTAGCAAAATACGTCGCCATGGTAACTCTAATTGCCAATAAAAGTAATAGTACACATGTCGGAGCTGGGCCGGTCGTTTTGATATAAATTTTGTGGTTTACAAGGATCAGAAATGTGTCTGGATGGATTTGAAACAGTTCACAAAATACATGGTTTAGTTTCAGGGCCATACCTTTTGATTCATTTTGTTTTGTTTATGTTTACAGAACTCCAGATATACAGTCCATCACTAACAGCCAATCCAGCATTCACACTTGTTAAAATATTAGTTGTTCTCAATGCCATGTCATGTAGTTGTAAAGACAGTTTGGCGTTGGACACATCAACATGAGAGTGTTTGGAGAAATCTGGGTCACGTTTTTCTACAATAAAAGAGAAAGCATCACATTTAAAATTAATCTTCAGTTATTTGGCATAAAATGGGCAGCAGGGCGCAGTTGGTAGTTGCTGCCTCTCAGTGAGAAGGTCCATGGTTCTAATCTCAGTGGGAGGAGGTGTGCATTCTGGGTGGAGTTTGCATGGTCTCTCCGTGCATGCGTAGGTTTTCTCCGGGTGCTCCTGTTTCCTCCACAGACTAAAAACACTTTGGTTGGCCTTGTAGCTGTTTTAAGTGCTTTATAAATAAAGTGGTATGGTATGGTAAAAACATGCATGTTAGGATGATTGATAACTCTAAATTGTCTCTAGGTGTGAGTGAGAGAGTGAATAATTGTTTTTCTCATTTGTCTCTATGTGTCCCTGTGATGGACTAGAGACCTGTCCAGATGTCCCCCACCTCTCGCACAGTGACTGCCAGATATGGACATCAGTGACCGCCGTGACCCAAAAAGGAAGAAGAGGGTAAAATATTGATGGATGTTTTAAATGGTTTGCCTTGAATTTTGCTGAAAACATAAATAGGTTGTTAGCTCTTCCATGAGCCTGTGGTAATGTCTGAATGAAAAATGTGGCTGTCAATCAAACAACTAACAGAAAAACTACAGCTACTGTATGACCCATTTTGATTGTGGATTATAGATTTAATGGTAGCTCTCAAACAAATTTTTACTTTCCAGATTTGAGAGTAAAAGTAAAACTTTACTTTTTGAGGGCACAGATTGTAGAATACAGTCCTGTGAATATATTCATAAGATAGAAAGGTGCTAACTACAGTCCATTTACCTTTTTTTTCCAACTGTGAGACATACTCTGAGTTTTATGGAACATCTAGTAGAGTGCTGTATGACTGTGTGGGTGAGTAAATGAGGGTGCCAGTTGTGTGGTAAAGTGCTTTGAGTATCTTGATTAGATAGAAAGGAGCTATATAAGTACAGTCCATTTACCATTTTACCATAACTTGTGCCCAACAACTTTCATTTGAAATAGTGGCCAAATTTAAAATTTAAAAGGACTACAACTGAAGTAAATCTGATAATGTAATATGTGATATGTAGTGAGCAATTTGAGTTTGGTACGTGTACTATAATGATGATGTTTTGATGAATGAAACAAATATTGTAAGCTTGTACTAGTTATGATGTCTTAGTTTAAGGTAGTAGTCAACATATTACTTATGTCCAGTATGGATGCATTTTCACAGCAGATTATTGCATGTACAAGAAAAATGTTACTTGTAACATAGGGGCAGAGAATTTTCGGTCGAGGGTTATAAATGTTTAATTGTGTTTTTCTGAGATGGCTGAGAAACATGAAAATCCTCTGACTATCAAAACAATCTCTTTTCTTTCTTGACCTGGAGGCCATCTTGCTGACTTGAAGGGCCTCCTTGGTGTTGTCATAATGATAACATGCCCAAAACATTCTCTTAACTCCATCTGGAGGCTGCCTTGCCGACAGTCATGAATTGTGTCTGTGCGTCTCACTGCAGCTACCTACAGGAGGAAAAACCCTGTAGGAACCCCAGTTTTTCCCTCTGAAACCACCTTCTTCCACAGCACTAATCACCTGATGAGCCACACCTGCGCCTGTTTCCAGACCTGCACGTCCTGCGCTACTTGAGCCTCAGCCATACGTTCAGCCTACGCTGGAGCATTAATTGCCACTTGTAATTTTGCTACAGCCTGAAAGCCTAAAGTAATTCTGTCATGACTAACCTGCTTGTTATTCTCTGTCAGTTCAGTTCCTGCTCGTCCTGCCCACTTGATTCCTTCTTGGCTCCTTTGCTGCATCAGGTTCGCCAATCCTGAATACCCAACTCGGCTCTACAAACCATTCTTGATCCTTCTGCTACAAACAAACACCATTCACTGGATACTCACCTTTCTGGATCTTTTTCCTCCACCAGACTCCTAGTCTCCTCCTCTTAGGCACTGCATGCAAAACAAATCATCTGTAGAACAAACAAATTCTTAATATCTTTGAAAGAACAAACCTGGTTCCCCATGACTCATCCTGTCTCCCTCTTCCTCCTGCAGCCAAAACGCTCGCCTTTTCCAGCACTGTAAATAAACAATCACTTTTTGTAACCTTGAGTCTGAATCTCTTAGTCTGCCATTTGGGGTCATATCTAAAATTCACAAACATGTTAGAATGCTACAGCTTATCAGACCCTCAAGGCCAGACTAAAGATAACCTTTTAGACCAGACCATAACATTACAGAATGTGAGCATTGATGATCATGAAAGAACTCAAACAAATCCTTTCCCAACAGCAAGAACTCGGCGGTATGGTCCACTCCATTGGACAATAAGTCTCTACTCTGGTTGCAAAGTATCCAATTCCTCCTTGTCTTCCCAAATCAACCCCATATACGAACATCACCTATGGACCTGAGCCCAACATCCAACCATCTGAACTCTTTGCTGAGGACCCTAAAATGTTCTGAGGTGTTCTCCTCCAGTGTGAGCTCACCTTAAGTCAAGCTCCAATCAGATAAATGTCTGATGCAGCTCTAATTACGTATATTGTCAATTTTATCAAAGGTGAAGCCCTGCAGTGGGCTTATGCTCACCTTCACTCCCGTCCCATTGCTTCTTTATCATTCTCCTCATTTATTAAGGAGTTTCGGTTAGCCTTTCATCACCCTTTGTTAAAAGAGAAATCACAACAGAGACTTTTTACTCTTCAGCAAGGGACAAAATCTGTCACGGAGTTTTCCTTCTGCTTCTGGGTTATTGCAGACAAATCTGGGTGGGGTAAAGTCCTTCCTAAACGCTCTTAATGACAACATCCATCCATTATCTTTTACCCGCTTCTTCCATTTTGGGTCATGGGGGTCGCCGGTGCCTATGTCCAGCAATCACTGTGCGAGGGGCGGGGTACACCCTGGACAGGTCGCAAGTCCATCACAGGGCCACATAGAGACAAACAAGACAGACAACCATTCACTCTCTCACACACCTAGGGACAATTTAGAGTTACCGATCAGCCTAACATGCATGTTTTTGGTCTGTGGGAGGAAACCGGAGTACCCAGAGAAAACCTATGCATGCACGGAGAGAACATGCAAACTCCACCCAGAAAGGCCCCCGGACTGGGATTTGAATCGGCAACGTCTCGCTGAGCAGCTCTACCAGCTGCGCCACCGTGTTGCTCTTAATGACAACAATAAAAATCAAATTGCGACCCATGAGGCCCCCTGTGATTTAGAAGGACTAAAAAAACCTCATAATTTGTATAGATAATAGAAATAGAGAACGTTACATGGAGAAAGTCCACAAGTTCCGGGATTTTTCTTCAACCGGAATTGGCCCTTCCACTCTAATGCTCCCCAAACCAGAACCTATGCAGGTGGGCCAGACAAGACTTTCTCCTGAGCAAAGACAGTGGAGAGTCACTGCCAATGAATATCTCTACTGTGGCAAGAGCGGCCATTATATTAAAACCTGCCAGCTCCATTTAAAAGAGAGAAACCCTCAGTATTTCAGGAGATACTGGTGGGTAATTTGACTTCTCCAATAAAAACTTCTGTCTGACTGCTATTGTTTGTGTTGACAACAACAGTTTTCCCATTCAGGCCCTGATTGACTCTGGAGCTGAACAAAATTTGATTATCCTTGATATTGTGCATTAACTGGACATTCCCACTGTCTCTTTAGACCAACGCATCAATGTTACAGCTTTCATCGGTCAGACCGTCTCATCCATCTCCCTCATGACCCATGAGCTCCAGTTCGTCCTCTCAGGCAATCACCATGAAAAATGTGAGCCCTTTGTTTAGGAATCACCTCAACTCATTTTGGGCTATCCATGGCTTAAGAAACACAACCCACTGATTAACTGGAGAGATAACTTGATTGAGAGATGGGGAGAGACATGTTCAGTTGAATGTCTGCATTAAGCTGTTTCCCTTGGCTAGTTCTTCTCTCCAAACACGGAAAACATTGATCTTTCTAAAATACCCTCCACTTATCATTAATTAGCTCCTGTGATAAGTAAATAAGACACTATATCTGTACCTCCTCATAGACCATATGATTGTTCTGTAGATATCCTCCCAGGTGCTCATCTGCCCTCCAGCAGACTTTATAACTTGTAACCAGAGAGAGAAACTATGAGGAACTACACAGAGGAGTCCTTAAAGACTGGCATCATCTGTCCTTGTTGCAGGATTCTGTTTTGTTTCTAAGAAGGATAAAAGAGACCTTGCATTGATTTCCGAGGACTAAACCAAATCACTGTAAAAATAAGTATCCATTACCCTCATTGATTCTGTGTATGAACAACTATAGGATGCTAAAGTATTCACAAAACTGGACTTACGCAATGGCTACCACTTGTTTAGTATCTGAGAGGGGGACAAATGGAAGACCACATTTAAAACCTCCCTTTGAATACCTAGTTATGTCTTTTTGGCTTTCTAATGCACCTGCTGTCTTCCAAAACCTGATTAATGATGTTCTAAGAGACATTCTGTAAGGATGGTACTTTTCTGTGGCCCGGTTTGTGTCTGTTTCCCTCGTGCTCCCTCATTAGTTTCCATTGTTACCACCCGTGTCTCGTCCCAGCTGTCTACAATTATGTCTCGTCTTGTCTCTGTATATAAGCCGTCTGTTCTGTCTAGTTCATCGTCGCGTCGTCTTCGGTGGGTCTCTGGTGTCTTCCCCTGAGTCTTCCTGGTTCCTCGAGTTCCCCGTGTCTCTCGTGTCTCCTGAGTTTCCCGTGCCTCCTTCCTATGCTCATGTAAGTTTTGCTGCCTCGTCAGCTTGTTATTTTGTACTTTCATTTATCATTAAAATCCTATTTTTGTATTTCTGCCGAGTTGAGTCCCTGTTCTGCACTCTGGGTTCACTCCTGACCACAAATCCTAACACATTCTGAATATATTTGTATTTGTATACCTCAATGACATTCTGATTTATTCCAAAGATTCCTTGTAGCACACCAAATATGTCAAGGCCCTTTGGTCACTTTTTTTTACTCGTTTCTATTTTTCCATCACTTACATTCCTGGGTCCCATAATACTAAGCCTGATGTTCTTTCCCACCAGTTCGCTTCACCATTGGATGCTGAATCATCTGACAGTATCCTGCGTAAATCCTGTGCTCTGTGGGGTCATGTTGTGGGCCATTGAAAAGGAGATTTGTGAGGCCCAAAGGAGAGATCCAGATCCTGGCACTGGTCCCCCCAGGGAGACTTTTTGTCCTAGCAGCTGTCATAAATAAGGTTCTTCATTGGGTTCATTCTGCAAGATTTGCTTGTCGCCTAGGTATTAGGTGCACATTACTTCTCACCAAGAGACACGTCTGGTGGCCAAACATGGACAGAGACATCAAGGATTACATGACAGCCTGTTCCATTTGTGCCTGCAATAAAAATAATAATAATTCCTCAGCGGGTCTTCTCCTTCCCCTACCTTTGCCCGGACACCCATGGTCCCATATTGCTCTAGTAGTCTGGAAAGCTTTTTGCTAGGCTTTGGGTGCTACCCCCAGTCTGACATCTGGGTACCATCCCTAGTCTAACAGCCAAACTGACCGATGTAATCAGGAGCTGGAAGCTGCACTGAGGTGTGTCATTGAGAACAACCCTACTACCTGGAGTCAACATCTGCCCTGGGTAGAGTATGCTCCTAATTCACATACTTCATCTGCCACTGGTCTATCCCTGTTTGAAGCTTCCCTGGAGTATTTCCTACCCTTGTTTCCCACCTAAGTATCTGATATGTAATAATAATAATAATAATGTATACCTGGATTGTTGAGCATGGACTTTATTACATTTGGTGTTGTTGTGAAACATGCATTCCTAAATGTACGTGTGCTTACCTTTAGTTTGAATAAAACAGTTGCACCAAGTTTCACTTTCTTTATTTCAATAATGAAGATACGCTGTTTAATCTCCAATACTGAGAAATAGTTTCATTGTATTGTCACCTCTACTAGACATCATTCTACTGCACATAAATAAAACCTTGGTGTAGTGATTGTTCTTCGACAACTTACCAGTTAAGTGTTTTATTGACATGTACAAAACATAAAAACATGCACGTTGTTGCTGTATAGGTTCCTGCTCCAGAAGGAGACTGATAAAGTTCAAAGTAATAGCCTATAATTAGAAATTCAAAACAGTTGAAATTGAATAAAATATGAGAACTGTGGGTGATTTTAAGTCTTTTAATGATATGACTTCTACATGCAGCGTATCTGGGCTACAGAATAAATACCAGATCAGAACCACTCTTCAACAAAGAATGATTGGGCCCAGTGTAGATTTTTTTTTTAATATAATCTTTTCTGTTAATAATCTCTGCAGATCAGAAACAGGAGCATGTTCTCTATAATGTCTGTCTTGCAGCACAAACTGGAACTGATTCCTCGTCGTCGTGTATGGGGTGCCGTTTGTAAAGTTACACAGTCAAAAATTAACAGCAGTATTTTGGTTTATTTAGACTTTAATAAGGAAAAAATATTTTGTTTTTCAAAGTCATATTTTCACCATGTTATTCATACATTTATAAAGGTCATAGTTCTCAACTAAATATTTAATTTACAATCTAAATCTTTAGTTTACAAACTAAATACCTAACTTGCAAGTTAAATGTTTAGTTAGTAAACTAAAGATTTAGTTATAAATTAAATGTTTATTTTCAAAACTAAATATTTAATTTCCAAACTAAATAATTAACTTCTAATATAAACATTTAATTCCTAAACTAAATATTTTATTTGCTAACTAAATATTTAGCTTGGACCTAAAAATATATTTTACAAACTAAACATTTAATTCCCAAAATATAATTTTAATTTGCTAACTACAATATATATTTACCTCCATCCTAAATATTTAACTTGTTAGCTAAATATTTAACTTGCTAGCTAAATGTTTAATTTGCAATTTATATATTTAGGTCAGACTCTAAATATTTAGCTAATATTCAAATCCCTTGCTGAAAAACGGAAGTGGACTTTCAAAAAAAAGCCAAAACCCATTTGACATAACATTCGGGGCGGATCCGGTGTTACCTGCAGACAGCTTAGTATGTTTTATCGATGGCTGTTAGAGGATGTTCCAACCGGACAGACGGTTCATCAAAGTGCAGTTTTTACTTCATCCCCAAAATCAGCAAATGTGAAGGAGCGCTGAAGGCAGAACTTTGTCCAGTCTGGTTTGGAAAGTAAACATCAACTGCATCTATTGTTGCAGCCCCCTCATCTGAATCGCCAGCTGCAGTCCTCTTGTTTGATTTGCAAGCTGCATCCCCCTCGTTTGAGTCACCAGCTGCATCCCCCTCATCTGACTCACCTGCTGAAGCCCCCATCTCTGGTTCCTCACTATATGCTACAATCCCATCTCTGTTTCCTTGCCGTCTGCTTCCGCCTCGTCTCTGTTTCCTCGTCGTCTGCTGCCAACACATCTCTGGTTCCTCGCTGTCTGCTGCAGCCCCTGACTCTGGTTCTTTCCCATCTGCTGCAGCTCCCATCTCTGGTTCTTCAACATCAACTGAAGCCCGCATCTCTGGTTCCTTGCAGTATGCTGCAGGTTGCATCTCTGGTTCCTTGCCATCTCCCGCAACTTCTACATTCTCTGGTCCATCACCATATGCTGCAGCCTTGTTTTCCGGTCCATCACCATCTGCCACTGCAGCTGGTTCAACATCTGCTGCTGCAATCCACCCCGTGGATTCCCTGTGGACCCTTTATCTGCCGTCACAGTCTCCTCTGTGGGCTCTTCATCCCTTGTTCTTCTAGTTCTGAGGGGCTGCAGGTGGTTCTCTCTTGCTAGTGATGGACAGTCTCTTGGCCATCCATCCGAGCGCTTGCCCTGCACCAGACGGTCTCCCAGCCGTCCACCTGAACTCTTGTCCCATGTCAGAGAATCTCCTGGCCATCCGCCCGAACTCTTATCTCATGCTGGACAATCTCCTGACTGTCCACCTGAACTCTTGTCCTGTGCTGGATGGTCTCCTGGCCATCCACCCTAACACATGTCCCATCCTGGATGGTCTCCTGGCCACACACCTGAACTCTTTCCCATGCTGGACTGTCACCAGGCCATCCACCTGAACTTTTGGGCCCTGGCTGGCTGGTCTCCTGGCCTGGTGCTTAACCAGTGTAGCATGTCAGCACACAACTACTAAGACAGAGATATGCAGCTCTTGTTTTAGATCAGAAATCATCGAGCAGTTGGCATTTTATAGGCTTTATTTCAACACACAGACAGGGTGAACCCCACAGGTCTTCATGACAACTACCTCCCTCACTCAAGGTTACTCTACTGAATAGCCTAACACAAACTAACACAGAATAAACACATAAACTAGGCTAACAAGAACAGACTAATCACTAAAAGAACAATGATAAACAGCTAATAGAAATGATAAACAGTTAACATAAATTCTACCGATAATCCATCCCTGGGGCCATGTGACCAACAGTCAACCAGAGCAGAATGCTACATAGTCTCCATCTGAAGGGCTAGTCATACCTGACAGCCCATTCACTCAAAACATAGTCTTACAGGCATTCTGGCTGATGATGCTGGTGCATAGGATGTTGAGGATACTGAGGTGTGACTACAGCAGGTGAATTGGTGAGAGAGGTGTCATCTCCTGTATCAGCAATCACTGGAGCATGGGAGCAGTTTGTAGCAAGCCTGTCCTAATGCAGTACAACTAGGTGGGCCCCAGTTTGGAAGCTTCATCCAGTATACCACCTCAGACAAATGCACCACAATTTCATCTAGCCC
The DNA here is from genome assembly GCF_014905685.2 of Nematolebias whitei. Lineage (NCBI taxonomy): Eukaryota > Metazoa > Chordata > Actinopteri > Cyprinodontiformes > Rivulidae > Nematolebias > Nematolebias whitei. Next base: position 5,792,272 of record NC_056509.1, read on the forward strand.
CTGCAACTGACTGTGAAGCTTTAGATAGACCCTCTTCTTATGCTCTGGGTAGTACACCCACACCTTGTCCCCAGTTCAAATGCCTGTCTGCCACATTGGATGTCATAGGATCTCTTCTGCCTTATCCTTGCATCGGTTGAATTTCTCCACCAGTCCATCACTGTGTGTAGAGAGGGGTTGTCCTCGTCTTCTTCACCACCCAGAAGCCAGCAAACCTCGCCAAAGACCTGAGTCTCAAAGTTGCGCCCCTGGTCACTGTGAAGCTGATTCGGTGGTTCAGTGCTTAGTTGATTAGCATGGCATAGGGAAACCATATCCCAGAGATTTCAGAGACAGGTAGATTGGACAAGCATTAGTAGATGTGCTCAGAAAGATGCTTGCTTTGTGTGTGGGGTATATAGACATACTGTAGGTCTCCAATGGTTAATGGATCTTGTCCTTCTGGTGTTTATCTCCACATTGAGGCTAGAGGTTGTAATAAAGGGAAAGATGATCACCAGAAAGATGAATCTGTTATGATTAAGGGCAACCCAGTTGGCAACGAGACCCGAAACGACACAAGGCGAAGGAGTAAAAGTGACAGTGTTTATTATTTACAGTGATATTTACAAATGTACAAGATAGTTCCTCTGGAATCCCTGAAGGAGGAAGTGGAAACGTCAGGAAGGGGTAGGCCAAGGAATTGTCTCATATATTGTCCAATTTCTTTGTTTGGTCTTAAAGATGGAGGAGGTGGAGGTGTCCTGAAGGAATCCAACTGAGTCACAG
>NC_056509.1:5793049-5809831 GCF_014905685.2 Nematolebias whitei
GCTGATTAGCGGCCATCTTGGAGCTGCAGTGAGTGTCACTCTTACAGAATCCTTATTTTATTCGTATGTTTAGATGGTACTAACCACTCCTTGAAAATAGAAAGAGGAAAGAAAAAAAAGATCCTGAGAAGTGTGAATGTGATGTTTATGTTGTCTGTCTGACATTAGAGTTTCAGTGGTGTCTTAGTGATTAAATAGTTGTCACTGATTGGATTTGTTACAACTTGAAAACTTTGTAAAACACCTGACCCAATGACAAAAAATGGTTGTATTGATGAGTTGAGTGACAAGAAAAAGAGAGAGTGAGACAAGAGAAGATGCCTTTGTGTAAAGCAGAGGGTGATACTGGTGAGATTGCGTTTAAGAGACAAAAAAATCCATCATTCTTGTGGTCCTCAAGATCACTGGACTGAGATTGTTATGATTGTGGGTGTACCCAGACGAAAGACCAGAACTGAACATAGACTAGGACTCAGATAATAGTTTACAGTGTTTATTTACAGAATTGTGGTTAATAAAGACATCAATGTGAAGGAACGGGAACACGGTGTGTAGCAGGAAACAGAATGAGATGGTCTTTGGTCCATATGATCTCCAGTAGCACAGGGTGAAACAACAAGTAGATTAGGCAAATGGTGAAAGGCATCCAGCAGTTGTAGAGAGGCAGGAGGAGTCAAAGCTCATATGGGACTCAAGCAGGGCAGGTAAACAGCAAGATCCAAACTCGTTGGTAGGCAATGTCCCAGCGTCTGCAGAGTGGTTCCTTAAGCTTCTTATATTCCTCCTGGGTGTTGAGTTGATCATCTGCAGCTGTTGCCAATTAGGAGTGTTGAGGAGAGAGGAAGGCAGAGTGCAGGGCAGGACTCTTACATTACCCTCCCCTCAAGAGTCGCCTCCCGGCGACCTGAAGCGCTTCTCTGGGTGTGCCCTGAAGAATGTGGTGATGAGGCTGGGGTCCAAGATGAAGGACCTCTGGATCCAAGAGCACTCTTCTGGACCGTAACCCTCCCAGTTGACCAAATACTGGAACCCCCGGCGCCGAACGTCCAGGATACGACGGACCGTGAAGGCCGGATGGTTGTCAATGAGACGGGGGTGGGGGGGTGGGGGAGTCGGCAGGAGGCATGGTGGTGTTAAGTTCCAAGTTAGAGACAAGAGAAGAAGAAGAGTTTCTCACCAATATCCCCTGTCTTATTGGCGAGAGGAGCCGTTTCCCAAGAGCGGGCAGCGAGCAATAAAATGTCCTTGTTCCCCACAGTAGATGCAAGCTTTACAAAACCCCCACACATTTCAGGCTCTCCACTAAAAAGTTCCGCCGGTTTCAAATTTGCTCTGTGGTGGTCATTTGGGGAGGATTATGAATAGGAAGACTGACCTCAGTTGTAGGTGTTGCAGCAGGTGGCAGGAGCTGAGTCATCCCTTGTTTGACTGAAAACAACATGCTGCCCAGTTCCTAGAGATTAGACTGGTTAGTCTGTTGCAGGTTTAACAAGCGTTCAAGAGTAGCTTCATTTTTCTCAACTCTGTGTAACATAGCCTGAAGAGTGAGTTGGTTCTGTTCAGATCCGGAGTCTTTCAGGGGTACTTGGTTTGGCTGGGACATTCTTGTTATGATTGTGGGTGTACCCAGATGAAAGGCCAGAATTGAACAAAGACCAGGACTCAGATAATACTTTGTAGTTTACAGTGTTTATTTACAGAATTGTGGTTAATAAAGACATCAATGTGAAGGAACGGGAACAAGGTGTGTAGCAGGAAACAGAATGATATGGTCTTTGGTCCAGATGATCTCCAGTAGCACAGGGTGAAACAACAAGTAGATTAGGCAAGTGGTGGAAGGTGTAATGGACTAGGCCTCCGACCAAAACCTGCCTCTGAAGACCTTCATGGTACAGGAACTGTTATTTCATTGATTTGAATCCAGAAATACAAATTAGCTCATCCAGAGACTGTCTAATTGTATCCTGAAATAATCAATTGAAAGAACACTCTCTTTTTTATATTATCATTACTATTTTACAATATCTTGATAATCAAAAGTGTGTTTAGTTCATACCATTTCTAAATGTTGAAGTGAACCACTCATTTTAAATCAATTGTGAAACAGTATTAATGATTTTTTAATCCTCGTTTAAATTAGAAATCAAGTTAAATGTCTATTTTACAAAGTAATTATGCATTTTTGATCTTTTGTCTGAAATGAGAAAGAGTGATGTCGGTCAAAAGTCGGAGACAGTCAAAAACAAGTTGTTAGAACGGGCTGTCGTGTTTTTAAAACTCTCAGACAGTAAATAAGAAAACTGGCACCTGCAGTGTTTCTCACTTCGCCAAAACATTTCTCTGTCTGTTCCTAAAACATTCTTGCTGTTTTCTTAACTTGTAAAAACCCTTTGACATCACTAGAACCACACCCCTGTTGGTTGCTTCAACCAATCAGGACTTACTAAAGTGACTGGAAGCAGAACTCTTTAAAAGTCGACACTTCCTGGAACTATTAGTCTTCTGGAGTCTTCTGGGATCTTGTGGAGTAGTTCTGGAGTGAAGTTCTGTTCTTCAGCTCTAGCTGTTCTGGAGTTTTCCACTGCTGAGTGGAACTTCGGACTCAGCTTTCCAGTCTGATGGAGTCATCCATCTTTGCCGGAGTCACCCCGATGATGATAAAAACAAATTGACTTAATGTTCACTTGCCCGATCGTGGGTCACCGAGGCCCCACTCTGGAGTCAGGCCTGGAGGTGGGGCACGCGGGCGAGCACCTGGTGGCCAGGCTTTTACCCATGGAGCTCGGCCGGGCACAGCCCGAAGAGGAGACGTGGGTCCCCCTTCCCATGGGCTCACCCCCTGTGGGAGGGGCCAAAGGGGTTGGGTGCAGTGTGGGATAGGTGTTGGCCCAGGGCGGGGACCCTGGCGGTCTGATCCTCGGCTATAGAAGCTGGCTATTTGGGACGTGGAATGTCACCTCACTGGTGGGGAAGGAGCCTGAGCTGGTGTGTTAGACTGAGAGGTTCCGGCTAGAAATAGTCGGACTCACCTCGACGCATGGCTCTGGCTCTGGAACCAGTTTCCTTGAGAGGGGCTGGACACTCTTCCATTCTGGAGTTGCCCCTGGTGAGAGGTGCCGAGCAGGAGTGGGCATACTTATTGACCCCAACTTGGTGCCTGTGTGTTGGTGTTTAACCCAGTGAATGAGAAGGTGGCCTCCCTCTGCCTACGTGTAGGGGGACGGGTTCTGACTGTCGTTTGTGCTTCTGCACCAAACGGCAGATCCCATTATCCACCCTTTTTGGAGTCCTTGGAGGGGGTAATGGAAAGTGCACCTCCTGGGGACTCCCTTGTTCTGCTGGGAGACTTCAATGCTCATGTGGGCAATGACAGTGAGACCTGGAGGGGTGTGCTTGGGAGGAACGGCCCCCTGATCTGAACCCGAGTGGTGTTCTGTTGTTGGACTTCTGTGCTCGTCATGGATTGTCAATAACGAACACCTTGTTCAAGCATAAGGGTGTCCATATGTGCTCTTGGCACTAGGACACCCTAGGCCGCAGTTCGATGATCGACTTTGTCATTGTCTCATCTGATCTGCGGCCACATGTCTTGGACACTCGGGCGAAGAGAGGGGCGGAGCTGTCCACTGATCGCTACCTGGTGGTGAATTGGCTCCGATGGTGGGGGAGGATGCCGGTCAGACCTGGCAGACCCAAACGTATTGTGAGGGTTTGCTGGGAACGTCTGGCAGAGTCTCCTGTGAGACGGAGTTTTAACTCCCACCTCTGGGAGAACTTCGAACATGTTCTGGGGGAGGTGGGGGACATTGAATCTGAGTGGGCCATGTTCCGTGCCTCTATTGTTGAGGAGGTTTACTGAAGCTGTGGCCGCAAGTTTGTCGGTACCTGTCGTGGCGGCAACCCTCGAACCCGATGGTAGACACCGTCAGTGATGGATGCTGTCAGGCTGAAGAAGGAGTCCTATCGGGCCTTTTGGGCCTGTGGGACCCCGGAAGCAGCTGATGGGTACCGGCAGTCCAAACGACATGTGGCTCGGGTGGTCGCTGAGGCAAAAACTCGGGCATGGGAGGAGTTCGGAGAGGCCATGGAGAATGACTTCCGCACGGCTTCGAGGCGATTCTGGTCCACCATCCGGCGTCTCAGGGGGGGAAAGCGGTACGCCACCAACACTGTTTATAGTGGGAATGGTGTGCTGCTGACCTCAATTCGGGATGTTGTGGGTCGGTGGGCAGAATACTTTGAAGACCTCCTCAATTCCACCGACACGTCTTCCACTGAGAAAGCAGAGCCTGGGGACTCTGGGTTGGGCCCTCCAATCTCTGGTGCTGAGGTCACTGAGGTGGTTAAAAAGTTCCTCGGTGGCAGAGCCCCAGGGGTGGATGAGATTCGCCCGGAGTTCCTTAAGGCTCTAGATGTTGTAGGGTTGTGTTGACTTACGCGACTCCGCAATATTGCGTGGACATCGGGGGAAGTTGTTGATTTAAAAAAAGCATTCGATACTATTGACCACACTATTCTCCTTGAAAAATTAAATAAATATGGTATAAGAGGACCAGCATTACACTGGGTATCTAGCTATTTAAAAGATAGGAAACAGTTTGTACAAATAAATGGTTTAAGATCTGACCTGTGCAATTTCACTTGTGGAGTTCCTCAAGGCTCTGTACTTGGACCAGAGTAATTTATTTTATATGTGAATGACTTAGTGAATGTCTCAGGACTCCTCAAATGTGTCCTTTTTGCAGATGACACCACATTTTTTTGTTTGGGTAAAGATGTAAAACGACTGTTGGAAATGATGAAGAAAGAATTTGATAAAATACAAACTTGGTTTAAAATTAATAAATTATCATTAAATTTAGATAAAACTAAATACATGATATTTAGTAACAAAAAGAGAACTGTTGACGATCCATTTAAAATTGAGGGTGTTGAGATTTGTAGAGTTAATGAGATGAAATTTTTGGGTGTAATCATTGATGAACAGCTAACATGGAAAAATCACATAAATTCTGTAAGAACAAAAATATCTAAATCTATTGCAGTACTATACAAAGTCAGGGAATTATTAAATGATAAAGCTCTGTACATGTTGTATAACACAATCATTGTTCCACATTTAATCTATTGCATTGATGTTTGGGGGAAAGCGTGTAAAACATTTACAAAACCTATTTTTATTTTACAGAAAAGAGCTATAAGAATTATCACCAGAAAGCATTACAGTCACCCATCAAGCACATAATTTTATCAACTGAAGTTATTGAAGTTCCATGATTTGGTAGATTACAGTATTTTATCAGTTATGTATAGGGCTCATAATAACACATTACCATTAAATATCCAAAGAAATTTTGTTAAAAGACAAAGTTGTTATAATCTTAAGGGGATAGAGATATTTGTCAAACCAAAATTCAGAACTAGTCTGAAGGGAAGATCTACCTCAATCCAAGGAGTTGGATTGTGGAATGTTCTAGAGAGTGATGTGAAAAATGTCAAGTCAATGTGTACATTTAAGAAAAAGATCAAAACTGAATTGTTAAAAAAATATATATGAAGTAGCTTAGTGTGTGTTTTGTATTAGAATTGGAAAAATTAGAAAAATTAGAAAGAGTTATTCATTTTGTTCTGTTACTTGAAAATTATTATGATTGAAATAATTGTTTGAAAAAAGGGGCAGATATAATATTTTTTTCTTCTTTCTGCTGCCTTTCATTTTAAATCTTTTTTATTTTTTTGTATTGTTATGGAATTGTTTTATACTTTTTTAAAATTAATAAACTTTATACCATACCATAAAGTTCCCCTGGATTGGTAGACCGGGGTGGTGGTCCCCCTATTCAAAAAGGGGGACCGTAGAGTGTTTTCCAACTACAGGGGAATCACACTCTTAAGCCTCCCTGGTAAGGTCTAGTTGGGGGTTCTGGAGACGAGGATCCATTGGATAGTCGAACCTCGGATTCAGGAGGAGCAGTGCAGTTTTCGTCCTGGCCGTGGAACACTGGACCAGCTCTACACTCTCAGCACGGTCCTGGAGGGTGTGTGGGAGTTTGCCCAACCGGTCTACATGTGTTTTGTGGACTTGGAGAAGGCGTTCATCCACGTCCCTCGGGGAACCCTGTGGGGGGTACTCTGGGAGTATGGGGTACCAGGCCCTTTGATACGGGCTGTTAGGTCCCTGCATGACCGGTGTCAGAGCCTGGTCCGCATTGCCGGCAGTAAGTCGGGCTTGATCCCGGTTAGAGTTGGGCTCCGCCAAGGTTGCCCTTTGTCACCGTTTCTGTTCATAACTTTTATGGACAGAATTTCTAGGCGCAGCCAAGGTGTTGAGGGGATCCGTTTTGGTGGGCTTAGGATTGCTTCTCTGCTTTTTGCAGATGATGCGGTCCTATTGGCTTCATCAGATTGTGATCCACAGCTTTCGCTGGAGCAGTTCGCAGCCATGGTCTTGAGCCGGAAAAGGGTAGAGTGCCCTCTCCGGGTCAGGGAGGAGGTCCTACCCCAAGTGGAGGAGTTCAAGTATCTTGGGGTCTTGTTCACAAATGAGGGAAAAATGGAGCGTGAGATCAATAGGCGGATAGGTGCAGCGTCTGCAGTGAAGCAGGTGCTATACGGGTCTGTCATGGTGAAGAGAGAGCTGAGTCAAAAGGCGAAGCTCTCAATTTACCGATCGATCCACGTTCCTACCCTCATCTATGGTCATGAGCTTTGGGTTGTGACCGAAAGAATGAGATCTCGGATACAAGCGGCCGAAATGAATTTTCTCCGCAGGGTGTCTGGGCTCTCTCTTAGAGACAGGGTGAGAAGCTTGATCATCCGGGAGGGACTCAGAGTAGAGCCGCTGCTTCTCCACATCGAGAGGAGCCAGTTGAGGTGGCTTGGGCATCTGTTTAGGATGCCTCCTGGACGCCTCCCTGGTGAGGTGTTCCGGACATGTCCCACTGGGAGGAGGCCCAGAGGAAGACCCAGGACATGCTGGAGGGACTATGTTTCTCAGCTGGCCTGGGAATGCCTCGGGATTCCCCCGGAAGAGCTGGCCCAAGTGGCTGGGGAGAGGGAAGTCTGGGCCTCCCTACTTAGGCTGCTACCCCCGCGACCCGACCCCGGATAAGCGGAAGAAAATGGATGAATGGATGGATGGAAAACAATTAGATTATAGGACTGATTGCTGGAGTTTGTTGTGTGAGAACTAGTCTACTAGAGTGTCAGGGTTGGTGTTTCAGGAGCAGAACCCAGTGGTGCAGAAAGGACTCTTAACCAGGGAGGACAATTAGAAACACTTTAATATACAAACTCATAAGCTGACATGGCAGCAAAACACTTACATGACATGAGGGAATAACCAGGGACTCAAGGGAAACCAGATCACAACACGATGCCAAGACAACAAGTAATGCAAAGATGCAGATTTATATACATGTGTAGTGAACTAGGCCTGAAGGTCAAAACCTTGACCTAAGGACCATATGGGACAGACTTGTCATTTCATTGATTTGCATCCAGAAATACAGGTTGACCCATCCTGAGACTTTCTTTCTTGAATTAATCAAGTAAAAGAAGACTACTTTCTATTATCATTACTATTTTACAAATGTTTGATAATCAAATTGTGTTAGTTCAAACAATGTTTACATGTTGAAGTGAACTACTCATTTTTTATAAACTGTGAAACAGTAATAATGATTCTTAATCCTCATTCAAAGAAGAAATCAGGTTAATGATACATTGTCTGATTTTCTGTCTTCAATGAGCGAGGTGGTGTAAGTTGTTCAAAGTTCAAGTTTCGGTCAACTGCAAGTTTACTGAAAAAGAAATGTCATGTTTAACTTTTACAGCAAGATACTGGAGAAGTGGCTCCACGAAGTCTGAATTCTTCATAACAATCTTTTGTCTGTTTTTAAACAATCTTAATCTTTTTCCTTGACTTTTCATAACACCTTACATCACAAAACACACCTCTGTTTTGGTCCTTTGACCAATCAGAAACTCTCAAATGAACCGGAAGTGAGCTTTCTTTAAATGTTGGCACTTCCTAGTTCAAGCTAAGTCTTCCAGTTGTTGCAGGAAGCTCTGCAGCTCTGAAACTCAGCAGTTCCAGAGTTCATGAAGGCTGGAATTCAGGATGCTGATGAGAGAAAAGAAATCAAACTGAATCCAGAGAAGATCTGGGAATTATGAAACTTCTGTTTTGGATGACCTCACGACTCCAGAGGGTTAGCTGTTCTTACGGAGACGCTGAAAAGTGGCTCGAAGTGGAACTTTACGTCGGAACTGAGATATCTTCAGAAAGGTAAAAGTCGATCTTCAACCAAAAGTGTACCGTTGGGGCAAGCTGATTTCCAAAGGAGCGTGCATGTTCTGGTTAAAACAGACAAATTCCCTCACACATCTCTCTGTAGATAAACTTCATCTTTCCATCTTCAAAATTCTTCTATCCGCTAAAATCATTACAGATATTTTTAGAAATGTCTGAAGCAAAGTTTTCCAATCACCTCCGTGTGGTTGACGTTTGCGGTCCCACTGTCTTGGGAGAAAACAATCGCCGTGTTGTTTACTCCTTGCTAAACTGATTAATAAACTGTCGTTATTTTCAATTCTTGCCAATTAATGTAAATGTGTGATGTGTTAAACTTGATTATGTTAATAAATGACCCACTGTCTTGGTGAGTCAAAGATAATTAACGTTTCCGTCCACATTTTATTAAATTCAGGTGCACGTCATAATACAGTCCAGAAAAATGAAAGAATCCGTTTTAACAGTATGAATATATCTCATGCATATGTTCTACTACACATGCATACACAGAGTAACAATCACACACACCTGAACAGGACATGAAGGTGGAGACAATCATGACAATTAACAGAGAAACCAGGGAGTGTAAGGATGGGGACCAGCCACCAGAGGGCACCATCCTTACAGTACCCTCCCCCCAAGGACACCTCCTGGTGTCCCCAGAAAACCCACCCCAAAACAATAGGGCGGGCGGAGGGAGGAATTACAAAGATGGAGGGTACAACGAAAACGCAAAGACAAGAAACCAAAAACTGACAGAATGGGGCCTGGGAACTAAACACAAAGACTAAACACAAGGAGACGCAAAACTTGAGGTGTGTGGCCGAGATGCAGTCCACCATGCTGGAGTGGGTCAGGTGGGCAACCAGGGGGCTGTCCTGCATGAGGCAGGAGTTCCGATGGGTAGCCCAGAGGCCATCCAGCAAACGGCAGGAGCTCAGGAAAGTGGTCGGAAGGCCGTTCAGCACGGGTCAGAAGTTGGGATGGGCAGCCGATGGTGACGCTCACCCTGAGGATCTATGACCGCCCAGCATGGGGAAAGACGAGTTGAAGAAACATAAGCTCTTCAGCTGGCATGGTGGCCCAGGAGGCTGCTGCTGGTGTGGAACACTACATGAAAGGTGAGGAGCACACAGGGGCCAGCGAGGAACACACAGGGGACATCGAGGAACACACAGGGGCCGGTGAGGAGCATACAGGGACCGATGAGGAGCACACATGGGCCACAGTGGGTGACAAGGACCATATAGGAGCTGCAACGGGCATCTCGGACCACTTAGGGGCTGTAGCAGGTGTCAAGGACCACACAGGGGCTGCAGCGGGCATCGAGGACCACACAGGAGCTGCAGCGGGCACAAAATAAATGTCTGTGGTCTGTGTGGAGGCCTCAGTTGTCTACATGGAGGCCTCAGTGGTCTGCATGAAGGCCTCAGTGATCTGCACGGAGGCTTCAACAAACTTGGGACCCCCAGGCTGAGGCGAGGGACCCTCTGCAGACTTGAGATTTGTGGTGGCAGGTTTGAGATCTTTGGCGACAGGTTTGAGATCTTCGGCGGAAGGTTCAGAGTCTTTGGCGGAAGGTTCAGAGTCTTCAGCGGAAGGTTCAGAGTCTTCGGCGGCAAGGTTGGGACCGAGCACAGGATTCAGGGACGTAGAAGCCTCAGTAGACTCAGGTCCCACAGGCAAAGGCGTGGAGACACCAGGGCAACAGATTGGAGAAGCATCTTCTAAAACAGGAGATGTGAGAGGCGTCCTCCAGGACCCTCTCAGGACATGAGACGTGCGAGTCATCTTCCAAGACCCTCTTGGAGTAGGAGACATGAGAGGCATCTTCCAAGACCCTCTTGGTACAGGAGACGTGAGAGTCATCCTCCAGGACCCTCTCGGAGCAGGAGATGTGAGTGGCGTCCTTTAGGACCCTCTCAGAGAAGGAGACGTGGATGGCGTCCTCCAGGACCGTCCCCCAACAGGAGATGTGGGAGGCATCCTCCAGGACCCTCCCAGAACAGGAGAAGTGAGAGGCATCCTCCAGGACCCTCCCTAAACAGGGGACATGGGAAGCTTCTTCCAGGACCCTCTCGGAACAGGAGACAGGTGGTGAGGTCTTGGGACTCTCTTCAGACTTGGGATATTCTGTGGCAGGTTTTAGATGCTCTGCAGGTTCTAGGACCATTGCAGGTTCTGGAAACCCTACAGGCTCTGGGACCGCTTCAGGTTCTGGAAACCCTGCAGGCTCTGGGACCGCTGCAGGTTCTGGAAACCCTGCAGGCTCTGGGACCGCTGCAGGTTCTAGAAATCCTGCAGGCTCTGGGACCGTTGCAGGTTCTGGAAACCCTGCAGACTTTGGGACCGCTGCACGTTCTGGAAACCCTGCAGGCTCTGGGACTACTACAGGTTCTGGACATGATCTCACAGGAAAACAAGAAGAAGAGAGTTTCTGGTACTCTACCTAAAGAGTCTTTACTTTGAGGAGTATCTAAAAAGTCTGAGATCTGCAGCAGGTTGGGTCTTGACAGCAGTGTCTCCATGGTAGAGAGGGCAGTGAGTCTGTAATGACAGTCCGATTTGAGGGAGGTGGCTGTCACGAATCACGTTCCATAGTTATATTTTCTGTCACCCTGATCACTCTTTAAAGTTTGCTATAGAACTTTTCTGTGAGTTTCATTTATTCTGTCCGCTCTAGTAATGTTTTATGTACTTGAGTTTTAGTTTGTCTTCTTTGCATGCTGGTTGAGGGTGATGTCACAGTTGTTTAATTTTGTCTTCACTGCAGCTAGCAGCAGCTGATTGAACTCAACTGGCTGCACCTGTCTCTCTCACCCTTTAAAAGCTGCATTCTTTCTCCTCTTCGGTGCCCGGTAGTTGAAAACAGTTCTCTGCAAGTAAATACCTCACGTTTTTGATCCTGCCTTGTTCCCCCATAGCCTTTCATGTTCCCTTGTCATAGTTTACCTGTCTCCTCATTCCTGTCCTGCTCCTGGTTCCTGTCCTCCCCTCTTGGCTTGACCTCCCGGCTCCTGGACCCATGACTCACCTGGACATCGTCTCTCGCTTGACCCTTTGCATTATTACATCTTCTGCTTTCGGTTCTGACCTTCGCCTGCATGTCAACGCCTCCTCGTCTTCTTCTCCGGTATCTCCTGTCTTCTGCTCTCCAGTTTTGGACCCTGGCTTGTGTGACCACGTCTCTTCGCTCAACAGACTCACCACCCACCTGTCGCTGCAGCCGGCTGCAGCCCCTCACCGGACTCAGCCTCTCTTGCAGCAATTCGGATCAGTTTGGACCTCATCAGTCTCCAGAACCCCCAAGCTCATCTGAGATGGTTAGTGGTCTTCTTCATTCTGACTTTTGCTCTCCATTATCTCCTGCACGACCACTAACCGATCTCTGTCTCATAAACTCGTTCCTGATCCGGAACCAGAACCCGAACAAGAACCCAAAACAAGAACCAGTACCAGAACTGGTCCAATCTGTTATACTTCACATTGAAAATAAATATAATTTAACTTTGACTTTTTGTGTAGTGATTTTGGTCCAACCGTTAGGTGGTTCGTTACAGGTGGCAACATAGATGTCCTGAAGCTGTTTAGAAACGGCAGTGACATCATCAGACATGTTAGCAGAGAAGTCCTCTGCAGAACCAGGACTCTATGTAGATACTGAGCCTCCTCGCCCCCAGGTGAGCAGGGGCTCAGGTCCCCCCCCCCCCCCCATGAGAGCCTCCATGGATCTTCCACAGCATGGGAATCAGTCTGTCTTGCAGTTGAGCTGGGGCTCATGCACTCACCCCCTGCAGAAGTCTCCAGTTCTCTTCCGCAGAGTGAGAGTCCATTTGACCTGCAGGCAAGTCGAGGCTCGGGCACTATCCCCACCTTAAAAATTCTCCCCAGTTCCTTTGAACTTGTGAGGGAAGTTTCGGGTGGATGGAGGGGCTGACGATCAGCTATTCTTGTCCTTCCTTGCCATCTGCTCCTCTAGTGACAACAGCGCAAGCTTGGACCAGACCCAAACCAGAAACTCTCTTCTGGTTCCTCCTCTTCCTCCCCAGACGGCCATCCGAAGAACTTGTGTGACGTCAGAGAGGAGAAGGAGCTGGGCTTGTAAGCCAGGTGGCTCCCCCAGAGCTGAGACCTCTTACATTCTTCCTCCTCCAGCAGTAGGGGTGACAGGAGGATCTCTACCTCTGGGCTGCAGTACCAATGTCTCTAGATGGGTTCAATCTGGAACCCGTTCCAACGGATGACGGTCACATCTTCCTGGGCTTGCTTTATTTCTTTCTCCCACCAGGTAGTCTGAGCAGCTCCTTGAACCCAGTGATCAGTTTGAGTCATCTGCCCACTGGGTTCCTTTGATGGTGTGGGCATACTGTCAGGGTTGGTGTTTCAGGAGCAGAACACAGTGGTGCAGGAAGGACTCAGAACCAGGAAGGAAAAATTGAAGCACTTTAATAATACAAAATCGTAAGCTAACCTGGCAGCAAAACACTTACATGACACGAGGGAATAACCAGGGACTCAAGGAAAACTAGATCACAAAACGATTACAAGACGATGCACAGACAACATGTAATACTAAGACGCAGACTTATATGCATGCATACACAGAGTAACAATCACACACACCTGAACAGGACATGAAGGTTGAGACGATCATGACAATTAGAAAAACCAGGGAGTGTAAGGATGGGGACCAGCCACTAGAGGGCACCATCCTCACATAGAAAAGCTTAGATCAAAGTAATGTGCTCTATTCTTTTGTTTGACATGTTTTGTTGCATCTGTTTATAGTTTTGCTCTGTTGTTAGATTTCTGACACAAGAGAGCTTTGGGCCTGTTCATTGTTAGCTCTGGGCTAACCCTTCATGTATCCTGGATTCTGTTGACATGTTTTTCAATCTTCGCAGTGTCAAGGAGGCCGCTGTGTGGAGTTCAGCCTGTTCCTAAAAGAGACATGTCCTGGAATGTCCCGCTTCAAGGCCTCGGAGTCCGAGATAATGAAAACCATGTGTAGAAGAACACATATACACTTACATTCTTGTACACCACATAAACACACATGTATATGACACACACTTACACAACTACACAAACACACACGCGGTCACGCATGGACACACAGGCAGGCAGAGAGAAGCAGCAGAGCAAAAATATGTCTTTTTTTTAAATAAAAATTACCAGTTTTCAGATGAATGAGAAAGATGGGTTTATAATAATCAATAAACAAGTAGATAATCAAGTGATCCTATAATCTTTGTGATTTTGAAGTGTAAACTTTGTGATTTTAAAATGTATTCTGGTTAAGTATGTTTATGATGTTGAAAATTGAAGGAATGAACCCCGTGTTTTCACGAATGTTCTAGAAGAGTGTTGTGAGTGGAAAAAAGTTATACAAGCAGAAGTATTTCGCAGTGGCAAGCCTTGGAAAACAGCTCTGAGCAAATCAGAAAGATACAACTCAAGAATGACTAAGCAAAATTGAACAAAGTACACCCAGATTTTAATATGCATGAGGAGTGACTGGCAAAACCTCATAGAGGCCTGTAAATTCTGACCTAAATCCAGCCCAGAAGAGGTTGGGTTTGCCCGATGGCATGATAGGTTTGGAGATGTCGGTCAAAATCTCAGGCTATATAAACAGACGTTTCTGTGAAAACTGGGCTGTTGGGGACCACTGTTCGTCTGGGGAGGTAACGAACAGGACCTGTTCGGACCACGGGACATTGTGGATTAATAGGACAAGTTTTTGGATGGTCTCAGCTGAAGAAGAATAAGGGTGAAATCCGTTGGAATACGCTTCGTTTGGAGCTATTTATCTACCTTCAGCCCGGATTATTCCTGAATCCTTTTCTTCAAAGTCAGACCAGCTGAAAAAGACCAGAAACGGCCCACATCCACGAGGGGATGGGGAAATTTGCTTCTTGCTAAGATCAGTAAAATGGTAAGGAAAAGTTTCTCAAACTTAGTCCTAAATAAAACCTTATTCCAAATTAAAACAGCAGTGCATGTATTGGTGAATAGAAAGATTAATTATATTATAAATCTGATTGCTCAGAGTTGTAGAGAAATTGTCATTGTGTTGAGAAATAACATATGTGGTCAGGTAGAAAGAGTAGGTAAACTGTGCGGATACTGGTGCTGCTGAGTGAGTCAGGGCGTGGCCGGCCAGGCTAAAAGACATCCGAGGTTGAGCAGAGATGAGTCCAAGAGCCAGCCTCAAGCCCATCCACAAGGACGGAAATCTACCTTGCCCAGGAAAGGTGAACAACTGGAAAGGGACTAAGGAGTGAATATTATTCGTCATGTAATCTCTTTGTAATCGAATGTAATCATTATTGTGCATACCACTGTTCCCCTGCAAAAATTATTGATTAAAGCAAAGCAAAATGTAAAATTCTGGATTCTTATTTCAACACCCCTTTGTTCTTGGAAGTGGAAAACTTGGTTCAGAGAAACAACAGAAGCATGGGATGTTTTAAACGGTTTTATTACCTTTTGATTATAAAACAACATCCAAGAGTCTTGTGCCTAGACTCTAAACAAAGCCAGATCGATTAACAATTGCAATGCTAAAACAGGAGATGAGCTACCGTTAACTTGCGCTTCCTCGTCTGCTAAACGTCCCCACTCCTGCTGCTAGGTCGGGCGAGGCACCAGGTGAGACTTTGGGTGTGGTGCAAGGATCGGAGGTAGTTAACAGTCTCGGTGAATCATCTCAACACAGCCTTGAACTAGACTGCCCTGGAAAATCAGCTGCAGGTAATACCTGAGTCTCAGGATCAGTTTTAGCCCTCTTAGAGGGAAAAGGCTGCGGTGAGGGCGTGGCATGTGTCCTGTGCTTACCTCACTCGGGGAAGCGAAACAGCAGTTAATATGTGCTAGAAGTGCTATGAATATTTCATACGAGTTTGGATAATCTGCCGTGGGTTTAGATAATCTAAGAATGTCTCTCACGGAGGTTTCGGAGTATAAGGAATTTAGTATAATAGCTGTGAGTATGCTAATAAGAAACTTCCATTGCAATGTGAACCCATTAACATTTCTTTTTTTCTTCTTCCTTCGGCTGCTCCCTTCGTCACGGGTCGCCACAGCGAACTAAGTCGCATAAAGACTTGGCAATTATGTTTAAGCCGAATGCCCTTCCTGCCACGACCACAGACCACCAAGCTATCACAGTCCTCTGTGTGAAGCAGAGAGCTGCTATCTAGGGTGCCCAGGGGAGCAGATGATGGGGGTTAAGGGCCTTGCTCAAGGGCCCAGAGTGGGGCAAATAAGGGTGGAGGCAGGTGTGTGTGCTTCACTTATCCCACCCACATTTTGATGTTGTCAGTACCGGGAGCTGAACTAGAGATACCACAGCCCTTTCAGGTTGCTGTAATTAAACCTTTACTTAAGAAACATAACCTTGATTAAGGATTCCTAGCCAATTATAGACCTATATCTAATCTAATTTTCATCTAAAAAAATTTAGAGAAAATAGTTGCAGGTCAGTTGCGTGAACATCTACAAAGAAATAATCTGTTTGAAGAGTTTCAATCAGGATTTAGAGCTCATCATAGCACAGAAACAGCACTAGTAAAAGTCATTAATGATATTCTCATGGCCTCAGACAATGGACTTGTATCTATACTGGTCCTGTTAGACCTCAGTGCTGCATTTGATACAGTTGATCACAATATTTTATTACAGAGGCTTGAATTCCTCCCAGGCTCTGATCGAGGTGGCAGCTTCTGTTTCTCCTCCCCCGTTTTCCTTCTTCCTGCTCTGCTCTCTGTGTGTCTGAAGCGCCTGGGTCTCATCTCCCGAACATAAATTAAGAAGATTATGGATTTGGTATCGTGGGTGTTCAACTCTATTGATAAGATTTTTTCATCAAAACGACAAGGTCCTGGGGAACCGACATGTCCAGCTGAGACTCATGCTGTGGGGTATGTCATGGATTCGTGGGGAGTGTGGCAATTGATGTTCATTACAGTCCTGTCTCAGGAGGATGTTGAAGACGTTTACACATTTGGATTTATGATAGCAGGGTCTCTGCTTTTTGGCAGCGGCGGGGCTCTGTTTTATCGACTTTTGACGAAGACAGCGGGAGCAGTTTTGGCCATAGAAAAGCTTCTGAGTCAGTGTGAAGGTCTGGTCCTCGCTGTGGGAACTTTAAATCGTCTGGTCTACGAGCTTAACCATAAGGTGGAGGTGATTGAGAATCGCAGTCCACCTGCGGCTTCTGGGACTTGTCAGCATGGTGGGTTCGACCTTGAAGGAGACTCATAGCATGGATCAGTGGAATGGAATCCCACAATTAGGCATTTTTGGAACCAGAACGCCCAGATGGACTCAAGGCTGAAGAAAAAAAAATCTGTCTGCCTGAAGAAAAAAAATCAAGCATATCTGAATCAGACTCCCAACAGCCTCGGAGACGGGCTGACTATCAAATTTCTCCTGGGACATGAGTACCCAAGGACAAAAGCTTCATCTATCGCACCCCCCCC
>NC_056509.1:5809931-5819425 GCF_014905685.2 Nematolebias whitei
ATCTCAACACCTCAATGTCAAATGCAAATGTGATCATGTTTTAATTGTGCTTGCTGGTAGAGTTTTTTGATATCTCAAATCGTGTCCTGATAGACAAGATGTGAAAGATCTTTTTTTGTAATACCACTATCTACCCTCATGTTTCTCCCCCTTTTCCTATCTAAGATTATTATCTGATAAGGATAAAATGGCCACGCTCTCCTGTAGTTGCAGCTTCGTGCACTCCGCCCATCTTTCGGACGACTGTACGTACATATTCGTGTTATACCTCGGTGCAATTCCAATAAAGTTTATTCTGATTCTGATTCTGAATATGATATTGGGATTACAGAAACAGCTCTAAAATGGTTTAAATCATATATATCTGATAGATTCCAATTTGTAAATACAAATAATGAATCTTCTTCATACAACAAAGTTAGTCATGGAGTTCCTCAGGGCTCAGTGCTTGGACCAATACTCTTTACTTTATATATGCTTCTATTAGGTAAAATTATTAAACATCATGGGATACATTCTCATTGTTATCCTGATGCTACACAGTTATATTTGTACATGAAACCCAATAAATCCAATCAGCTACTTAGACTTAAATGTCTTAAAGACATAAAAACCTGGATGACCCTAAATTTTCTGCTTTTAAACTCCGACAAGACAGAGGTTTTGGTTTTTGGACCTGAGCATTTTAGTAATCAATCTTGCAGTCTTTCACATTCTCTGGATGGCATTAATCTGGCCTCAAATTCTAAAGTTTAAAACCACGGTGTTATTTTTTATCAGGACGTCTTTAAACCTCCATATTAAAAATGTTACCAAAACCTGAGTAATATCGCTAAAATTAGAAACATCTTGTCCAAAAATGATGCAGAAAAACTGGTTCATGCATTTGTCACGTCTAGACTGGACTATTGCAATGGTTTATTATCTGGGTGTCCAAATATTTCTTTAAAACGTCTTCAGTTGATCCAAAATGCTTCTGCCAGAGTCTTAACCGGAGTTAGTAGGAGCAATCATGTTTCCCAGTTTTAGCTTCTCTCCATTGGCTCCCTGTCAAATCCAGAATAGAATTCAAAATCTTACTTCTAACCTACAAAGATTTCAACAACCTAGCTCCATCCTATATTACAGATCTTATTGTTCCATATTTTCCCAACAGAGCACTTCGCTCTCAGACTGCAAACTTAATTGCGGTTCCTAGAGTTTCTAAAAACAGAATGGGAGGCAGAGCTTTCAGTTATCAGGCTCCTCTCTTGTGGAACCAACTTCCAATCTCTGTCCGTGAGGCTGACACATTATCCAGTTTTAAGACTGGGCTGAAGATAAATCCTATAGTTAGGGTCGGCTTGGGTTTCTTGAGCTATCCCTTAGTTATGCTGCTATAGGCTTAGACTGCTGGGGGAAAAACTGACCACACTTTTCACTCTGCTACTGTCTTTACGTACTCTGTTCAACATTTGTAATTATTTTTTCTATCCTTAACATGTGTTTTTAGTCTTTCAGGTACATCTGGATCTATACCTGGACCTACCATTCTGTGTTCGTCTGTCTCTCCTCCCTGTCCTCTCATTCAGCCGGTCAAAGCAGATGGCCGCTTGTCCTGAGCTGGTTCTGCTGGAGGTTTCTTCCTTTTAAAAGGGAGTTTTTCCTTTCCACTGTTGCCACTGTGCTTGCTCAGGATGGGAGACTGCAACAAAGCCAAGATTCATCTTGTCTGCTGGATTCTTTAGATAGATAACTTTACTTGTTGGCTTTAATGTGAATGTTCCTGTAAAGTCCCTGAGACAACTTTGTTTGAATTGGTGCTATATAAACAAACTGAATTGAACTGATCCAATAATGTTCAGTCAGGTCATCTGGACAGTTCCTTTTTTTGTTGTTGAGAGACATTTCACCCTTCAATAGAATAGAATTGAATTGTTTGAATTGAGATCTGTGTAATTCTATAAAAAATTAAAGAAAGTAACACTGAAAATATTCTTGATCAAGTTTTAACATTTTCATGGTTCAAACAGCAAAAAGTGTGCAGTAGTAGTCTGTCTGTAAAATAATGTACAGAAGGAACTGTAAAACAAGAACATAACATTGTGCTGCCTCAGCTTTCATTCTCCACACAGATTCAATGTACCAAAAGCAGATTCATTTTTGATTAAAATGGAATCCCCTATAGACACCACTATTTTACTGAGACCAGCAGGAAGAAGAACCTTTCTAAATCAAATAATACCAGCAAACCTGAGAAGAAAGGTAAAAAATGTTTAGCCTAAAGATACAAGTCAGATGAGGTGGTACATAGGCTCTGTGTATGTCTTCAAAGATCAGTTAGCAACATACTCCTGAAGAAATCCAATATCCATTTTATGGACATCTACAAGAAAAAGAACACTAGTAATAATAATAATAAGAAGAAAAACAATACTTTATTTATAAAGCCATTTAAAACAACCACAGCTGCCACAAAGTGCTGTACATATAAAATCAAGAACATTTAAACACATAAAACCTAGAGCCTGATTTATGTTTGGACAGTTTTTGTCCTGTTGAGCTCTGAATTATCAAAAATAATAACCTCATCCAAACCATCCACATGCCTGCTAGATCCCATCCCAACCAGACTGTTTAAAGAGGTATTTCCCCTAATTAATGTCCACATTTTGGATCTACTTAATTTGTCTTTAATGGAGGGTTATGTACCACAGAGCTTTAAGGTTGCTGTAATTAAACCTTTACTTAAGAAACATAACCTTGATTAAGGATTCCTAGCCAACTATAAACTTATATCTAATCTAACTTTCATCTCAAAAATTCTAGAGAAAATAGTTGCAGGTCAGTTGTGTGAACATCTACAAAGAACTAATCTGTTTGAAGAGTTTCAGTCAGGGTTTAGAGCTCATCATAGCACAGAAACAGCACTAGTAAAAGTAACTAATGATATTCTCATGGCCTCAGACAATGGACTTGTGTCATACTGGTCCTGTTAGACCTCAGTGCTGCATTTGATACAGTTGATCACAATATTTTACTACAGAGACTTGAATATATTGGGACTATTGCAATGGTTTATTATCTGGGTGTCCAAATACTTCTTTAAAACGTCTTCAGTTGATCCAAAATGCTGCTGCCAGAGTCTTAACCAGAGTTAGTAGGAGAGATCATGTCTCTCCAGTTTTAGTTTCTCTCCATTGGCTCCCTGTCAAATCCAGAATAGAATTCAAAATCTTACTTCTAATCTACAAAGCCCTCAACAACCTGGCTCCATCTTATATTACAGATCTTATTGTTCCATATTTTCCTAACAGAGCACTTCGCTCTCAGACTGCAGGTTTACTTGTGGTTCCTAGAATTTACAAAAACAGAATGGGAGGCAGATCTTTCAGTTATCAGGCTCCTCTCTTGTGGAACCAACTTCCAATCTCTGTCCGTGAGGCTGACACATTATCCAGTTTTAAAACTAGGCTTAAGACTTTCCTTTTTACTAAATCCTATAGTTAGGGTCAGCTTGGGTTTCCTGAGCTGTCCCTTAGTTATGCTGCTCTAGGCTTAGACTGCTGGAGGACAAACTGACCACAATTTTCACTCTGCTACTGTCTTTACTTACTCTGCTCAACCTGTTTTGTATTTGTAATTATTTTTTCTGTCCTTAACATCTGTTTTTTTGTCTTTCAGATACACCTGGACCTATATCTGGACCTACCATTCTATGTTCGTCTGTCTCTCCTTCCTGTCCTCTCAACCAGCCGGTCAAAGCAGATGGCCGCTTGTCCTGAGCTGGTTCTGCTGGAGGTTTCTTCCTTTTTAAAGGGAGTTTTTCTTTCCACTGTCTCCACTGTGCTTGCTCAGGATGGGAGACTGCAACAAAGCCAAGATTCAACTTGTCTGCTGGATTCCTTAGATAGAGAACTTTACTAATTGGCTTTTATGTGAATGTTTCTGTAAAGTCCCTGAGACAACTTTGTTGTGAACAACAATCCTCTGCTGTTGTTAGTAGCACAGGAGCACAAACTGCAACATTACCATAATTTCCGGACTATTGAGCGCACCCAAATATGAGCCATGCCCACTGAATAAAAAAATTATTATTATTATTTAGTACATACAGGTCCTTCTCAAAAAATTAGTATACAGGTCCTTCTCAAAAAATTAGCATATTGTGATAAAGGTCATTATTTTCCATAATGTAATGATAAAAATGAAACTTTCATATATTTCAGATTCATTGCACACCAACTGAAATATTTCAGGTCTTTAATTGTTTTAATACTGATGATTATGGCATACAGCTCATGAAAACCCAAAATGCCTGTCCCAAAAAATTAGCATATCATGAAAAGGTTCTCTAAACAAGCTATTAACCATCTGAATCAACAACGTAACTCTAAACACCTGCAAAAGATTCCTGAGGCTTTTAAAAACTCCCAGCCTTGTTCATTACTCAAAACCACAATCATGGGTAAGACTGCCGACCTGACTGCTGTCCAGAAGGCCATCATTGACACCCCCAAGCAAGAGGGTAAGACACAGAAAGAAATTGCTGAAGGAATAGGCTGTTCCCAGAGTGCTGTATCAAGGCACCTCAGTGGGAAGTCTGTGGGAAGAGAAAAGTGTGGCAGAAAACGCTGCACAACGAGAAGAGGTGACCGGACCCTGAGGAGGATTGTGGAGAAGGGCCGATTCCAGACCTTGGGGGACCTGCGGAAGCAGTGGACTGAGTCTGGAGTAGAAACATCCAGAGCCACCGTGCACAGGCGTGTGCAGGAAATGGGCTACAGGTGCCGCATTCCCCAGGTCAAGCCACTTTTGAACCAGAAACAGCGGCAGAAGCGCCTGACCTGGGCTACAGAGAAGCAGCACTGGACTGTTGCTCAGTGGTCCCAAGTACGTTTTTCGGATGAAAGCAAATTTTGCATGTCATTCGGAAATCAAGGTGCCAGAGTCTGGAGGAAGACTGGGGAGAAGGAAATGCCAAAATGCCAGAAGTCCAGTGTGAAGCACCCACAGTCAGTGATGGTCTGGGGTGCCATGTCAGCTGCTGGTGTCGGTCCACTGTGTTTTATCAAGGACAGGGTCAATGCAGCAGCTATCAGGAGATTTTGGAGCACTTCATGCTTCCATCTGCTGAAAAGCTTTATGGAGATGACGATTTCATTTTTCATCACGACCTGGCACCTGCTCACAGTGCCAAAACCACTGGTAAATGGTTTACTGACCATGGTATTACTGTGCTCAGTTGGCCTGCCAACTCTCCTGACCTGAACCCCATAGAGAACCTGTGGGATATTGTGAAGAGAAAGTTGAGAGACGCAAGACCCAACACTCTGGATGAGCTTAAGGCTGCTATCGAAGCATCCTGGGCCTCCATAACACCTCAGCAGTGCCACAGGCTGACTGCCTCCATGCCACGCCGCATTGAAGCAGTCATTCATGCAAAAGGATTCCCGACCAAGTATTGAGTGCATAACTGAACATGATTATTTGAAGGTTGGTGCTTTTTGTATTAAAAAACACTTGTCTTTCATTGGTGGGATGAAATATGCTAAATTTTTGGGACAGGCATTTTGGGTTTTCATGAGCTGTATGCGGCAGCACGGTGGCGCAACTGGTAGAGCTGCTGCCTCTCAGCGAGCAGGTCCTTGGTTCAAACCCCGGTCCAGGGGCCTTTCTGGGTGGAGTTTGCATGTTCTCTCCGTGCATGCGTGGGTTTTCTCCGGGTACTCCGGTTTCCTCCCACAGTCCAAAAACATGCATGTTAGGCTGATTGGTAACTCTAAATTGTCCCTAGCTGTGAGTGAGAGAGTGAATGTTTGTTTGTCTCGTTTGTCTCTATGTGTCCCTGTGATGGACTTGCGACCCGTCCAGGGTGTACCCCGCCCCTCGCACAGTGATTGCTGGACATGGGCACCAGCGGCCCCCGTGACCCAAAATGGAATAAGCGGGTAAAGAAAATGGATGGATGGATGAGCTGTATGCCATAATCATCAGTATTAAAACAATTAAAGACCTGAAATATTTCAGTTGGTGTGCAATGAATCTGAAATATATGAAAGTTTCATTTTTATCATTACATTATGGAAAATAATGACCTTTATCACAATATGCTAATTTTTTGAGAAGGACCTGTAGACGGCTGGAGGACAAACTGACCACAATTTTCACTCTGCTACTGTCTTTACTTACTCTGCTCAACCTGTTTTGTATTTGTAATTATTTTTTCTATACTTAACATGTGTTTTTTTGTCTTTCAGGTACACCTGGACCTATATCTGGACCTACCATTCTGTGTTCATCTGTCTCTCCTTCCTGTCTTCTCAACCAGCCGGTCAAAGCAGATGGCCGCTTGTCCTGAGTCTGGTTCTGCTGGAGGTTTCTTCCTTTAAAAAGGGAGTTTTTTCTTTCCACTGTTGCCACTGTGCTTGCTCAGGATGGGAGACTGCAACAAAGCCAAGATTCAACTTGTCTGCTGGATTCCTTATATAGAGAACTTTACTAACTGGCATTTATGTATGTGAATGTTTCTGTAAAGTCCCTGAGACAACTTTGTTGTGATTTGGCGCTAGATAAATAAACTGAATTGAACTGAATTGAAATTGAATTGTTAGCCTGTAAAAAACAAACAAAAAAAAAACAGAACATTAATTAATCACAGTCTTGTATTATCTCTGGGGTTCAAAACGTGTGAAAAAAAAGTAGTGGATTGTAGTTTGGAAATTACGGTACATCATTACATCATATGACATGTTCAGCTAATAGAGCTGCTGACATTCATCCACATAGATTTCATATATCTAAGATTAGATATGATAAAACACTAGACATTTTATCATAAGTTCATTTTCTGATTCATACAAAGTGTGGGGGGAGGGGTGTTTTTGTCCGAATGAAAAACAAAGTGCACAAAAATGTGTTGTACACTTTTTTTAGCTGGAAAAAAACATCTGAGATATGAAAAATACTGAAAACGTAAACATCCATCCATCCATTATCTTTACCCGCTTATTCCATTTTGGGTCATGGGGGTCGCTGGTGCCCATGTCCAGCAATCACTGTGCGAGGGGCGGGGTACACCCTGGACGAGTCACAAGTCCATCACAGGGACACATAGAGACAAACGAGACAAACAACCATTCACTCTCTCACTCACAGCTAGGGACAATTTAGAGTTACCAATCAGCCTAACATGCATGTTTTTGGTCCAGAGGACCAGATTTAACGTTTTTTTAGATTTTTCTACCTGGATTATTGAGCATATATCAGGATATATATTTATACATTTTTTGTGTTGCCAATGAACACAACAGTTCCTGACAAATCCTAAAAAAATGTATTTTTATGTTTTTTTAACTTTGTCAGAATTCTTATGCATTCTGTAAACTCCCGCTCACTTTTTTAGACTTAAGCTTTACTTCAAGAAAAAAATGGACCCATTGAAACCCAGTATAAATTACTTTCCTGCCATATTTATGATATCATAAAAATAATTAATTCCTTTCAGTTACAGGTTTTGTTTTTTTCTCCTGTGGCCATCCACTTTCAAATTTTATTTTAGCCCATCATTGTAAGAGTACCACTGTCTGCAACTCCTCGTCCAAGATGGCCGCTGATTGTCAACAGCTGTCGGCCATCACCATAATGAGAGTCATCCACTACATAAGGCTGCAGTCCAGTGTTACTCTTCGCTGGAGCATTGACCTTCACTGGTGTTTGTGCCTCCGGCCTGTACGTTTACATTAAGTAAAACTACTTACCAGTTTTTCTTGTCCTCAGCGATCCTGTCTCCTTGGTCCTGTCCTGGTTTTCCTCATGTCTAGTCCTGGTTTTCCTCGTGTATTTGTCAAAGACATCTTCAAACCTGAGCTGCAGAGAAGCAACTGTCTATTAACCACTGTAAATAATAAACAATGTTACTTTTGTACCCACCTGTGTCTGTCTCGTTCCGGGTCTCATACAACTCTGGGTTCCCCGAGTCATAACAGAAATGCTCCAGCCAACTAATGCCCCTTTTCCATTAGTACCGGTACGGGCCAACTGTACCCTACTTGGCCCGGTTCTGAGGCTTTTCCATTAGTACCGGTACTTAGCACCTGTTACTATTTTCAGTACCCTTGGCTCTGGGGTTCTAACCTGAACGAAGAGGTACTAAAACGTGTAGTCAGAACACTGTCGGTCACTGATTGGTCGGGGGCGGAGTCGGGGGCGGAGTCACTGGATCCTTCAGAAACTTTTCAAAATAATAATTCGCCATTTGCAATTTCTCGGACTGGAGCAGCGGCTGGACTTATTTTAAAGATTTTAAAAACAATACTGACAACATCTTGGTCTAATGTTAATGTGCTGGCATTTTTTGTGCTTGGTGGCCGACAACATAATTCAGAGCAAGCTGGATGGAGCTCTGCTAGTGTACCCCGATCCTCCCTCCGGAGCCTCGGAGCGCCAGACCGGGCAGGGCGTCATCTCCCCGGCTCCAAGTTCAGCTGGTCACCGCGGAAGATCCTTCGATGTGCCGACTCGGAGGCTCGGGTTCCAGATACCAGCCTTGTGTGCTCAGAGCTCCGCTGGTCACTGTGAATCTGGAGATGGGGACTCACAGATGGACGTTGCGAGACCCCGGCCTCGCGTAATCATGAAGGCTGAATCCCGATCCCACCCGCAGTCAGGCGGACTGGACAGTCTGGGACGGACGGTGGAAGCGATTTTTAAATAAAATAATGTTTTGTTTTTATACAAAAAATGTTTAAAAAAATTGCTGAAGCGATTTAAAAATTATATATTTTTTTTTTTACACGTAAAATGTTTTTTAAAATCGCTTCCACCGTTTTTCGCAGACCCGTCTCTGCCCGCCTGTCTGCGCGGGTCGGACCTTCATGATTATGCGCGGCTGGAGTCTTGGAACGGCCTCTGTGAGTCACCAGGTGAGCTGGAGCTGGGAAGATGAGCCTGCCCGTCCAGGCTCCGGAGGAGAGGATTGTGTAAAAAAATAATATATATATATATATATATATATATATATATATATATATATATATATATATATATTTTAACGTTAAAGATTAAAAAATAAAAAAAACGGTGCCAGCTTCATCATGAAATCCTGTTTTCACTTTAATGACTGTTAACTCAGCTGAAAATCATAAAAAGACACAAAACTATTGGATCTCAGGAATATTTCCCTCAAACATGTTTAAAGAAAAGAGACGACCTTCAGTTCAACTTTATTTTTACTCACAAATGTACAAATCCCAAAACAAGA
The DNA here is from genome assembly GCF_014905685.2 of Nematolebias whitei. Lineage (NCBI taxonomy): Eukaryota > Metazoa > Chordata > Actinopteri > Cyprinodontiformes > Rivulidae > Nematolebias > Nematolebias whitei. The sequence continues at coordinate 5,819,173 of NC_056509.1, forward strand.
ACTTTAAAGCAAAGCTAAAAATAAAATGTATATATGTGAACAAGAAAGGAAACCACACATCTAAAATGAACATTAAAAGTAGACACAATCTAAAAAAGTTAAATCTGGTTCTCTGGACATTCAAAATAACAAAACAAAGCAAAACAACAAAAAAAATGTAGAAACGTTTCGTCTCTCATCCAAAAGACTTCCTCAGTCTGAGGTGCTGTTTTCAGCTCAGTCTCTTAAATAGCACCTTCTCAGAGTGGATCAA
>NC_056509.1:5819525-5823094 GCF_014905685.2 Nematolebias whitei
TGTATTTATATACATATATATATACATAATTGTGTGTATATACATATATGTGATATATATATATATATCAATCACATATGATATGTATATATATGTGTGTGTATATATATATATATATATGTGTGTGTATATGTATATATATATGTGTGTATATATATATATATATATATATATATATATATATATATATTTATACACATGTACATACATGCATACATACACAACTTCAAAATTACATAAATTCTCAACCTGTACTGAAAACAGTTTTTGCGTCTCAGCGCCACCAGCTGGTGAGAGGTGGTGACGTCAATTTGAACCCCGCCCACTGGAACCAGTACTGAAAGCATAATGGAAACACAACCTGTACGGTACTGAGTAGAGTAGAGCCGTGCTGTACCGGTACTACAGGTACTAATGGAAAAGGGGCATAAGACCCAGAATGAGACCAGGAGCGAGCAGGCCCTCGCTACCTCTCAGGTGGAGCGAATCAACAGACCCACCCGTTTGATATTTTTCCCATTCTGAAACCAGTAACCAAAACCTTAGATCAAGTGTGAAAAACACAGTGTGTGTTTCTTTCCAGAGGACTCTGTTAAATCTGCTCATCAGCAGGCACCATTTAACTTCTCTGCCAGTTTCCTCCCTCCAGGCTCAGATTACATGTCCCAGACTGAGTCCCTCAGACTGCTAAGGTGTGTTCAAAATGATTCTGTACACAGTCATACCTTGTTCCCATCTTCCTCTCAGCCTATCCAACATGCTGTCCTGAGCCGGCAGCACAAAGGTGATCCTGAGTGGGGGTGATCTTACTTCTGTCTGGAATGGCCCTGGAGGAATAAAAAACACCATGAACTTTATTAGCACTACAAGAAGCAGCCCAGAAGCCCTGTCAGACAGTGGTTTGCTTTCACAGGCGGGCAATTAGCTTCGTTTTACAGATGTGTAATATAGACCAGCTGTCCCAGAGGAAATCTCAAGTGTTGGAAAGCAGCAGGTATTGTTGTGGGGCAGCTCAAAGCCATTTGCACCTGACACAACTTTGTTGATATAAAATCACATTTTTGATTGACTCTGCAAAATAAAGATTTTAAAATGCAAAGCAGTAGAGGACTAGTAATCACTCGCCTCAGGTTGCAATTATGAAAAGTGGTTCATCAGGAAAGACGGAAGTTCAGCAGGAATCCACATTTCTCTGTTATCCAATTAGGAGTTCAAAAGATGGAACATACTTGTACTTACCTGCGGGCAAAAAAGCAAGAGGGAAGGTAGCATTCTTGCCATTTTAGCAAAATATCTCATCACTAGATGGGTTTGAAACAAACTTTCAGAAAATAATGATTGAAGAAACTAAAACAACCGATTAACTGATTAAGCTTTTGACACTGTGGATCATAACATCTTGTGTCATAAACTCTCAGAAATTGGTTTCTCAGAACACACCATTGGTTCGTTCTCTATCTCTCAGATTGGAGGCAATGTGTTCAACATAATGGTACTAACTCCAGTTATTTAACAATCATCAATGGTGTACCACAAAGCTCAGTATTAGGCCCACACTCTTTACAATCTATATAGGTAATGTACAGTAGGTCAAAGCATCCCTGATACATCCTTACATTTCTATGCTGATGACACAGTTGTTTATTGTCGAGTTAAAACAGTTGCTAAGGCTTTCCAACTTTTGCAATCTGCCTTTGACATCATCCAGACAGATTTGTTCCGTTTCAAACTTGTCTTAAATGCTGATAAAACCAAAGGGATGCTTCTTTCAAACAGGAAGTCAGTCCCGGCAGTTCTTCCTTTGATTTTATCCTCAAATGGTGTCCCGATTGAGTTTATTGATTACTATAAATATTTGGGTATTTTGGTCGACTCGCACTATCATTATCATGGTGCATTAAGATTCATAACTGGCCATAACTACCGTACCCACCACTGCACCCTGTATTCACTGGTTAACCGGACATCATTAACTTCACACAGACTCTCTCACTGGTACATTTTCATCTTTAAATCACTTCTTGGTCTGCTGCCTTCATACATCTCCTCCTACATGTCTCTGCGTGAGTGCAGCTACAGCGTGCGCTCTCAGGACATTATTACCTGCAGTGTTCCCTCAGTGAGGACTGAACTAGACAAAAGGGCCTTCTCCTACTCCACTCCTGTTTCCTGGAATATCTTACAAAAATACCTGAAGCTCTCGACCTTGACCTCTCCAAGTGCCTTTAAAAATCTGATAAGTACCTGGCAAAAACCAATGCAGACATGTTCCTGTTTTTAGTTTTCTACATCGACTTATAATCTAGCTGTTTTTTCTTTTTCTTTTCGCTACTTTTCCTTTTGACTGTCCTTTTGGTTGCTATTTTGTTTTGATTTAAAAAAAAAAAAGAAATTTAAATTTATATGCCTCTTTTGTGACTGTCTATTGTCGTCGTTGTTGTCCACTGTTGTCATCACTCTTTATTAAGAAACCAGGTCTCTCTTGTAAATGAGTCCCCGAGGCTCAATGAGATTAACCTTTCTAAATAAAGGTTGAATGAATGAAAAAAAAAAACTTTAGAATAAACACAATTTAAGATGGCATACCAAAAACAGCAAAAACTCATCCAGATTTACATATATTGCAAACATATGTGTTAGATCAGTGATTCCAACACCCATGGGAGGGCACTAGAGAGCACAGGGGCGGAGGTCACATGATGTGTCTGTTCAGAAGTTAGAGGTTGTCTGTTTGTGTTGTGTGTTTCCTTGACTGATGAAGCCTTCTGGATGGAAGGTGAAACGTTTCAGCACAAAAAAAAGAAACTGTCCAGATGACCTGACTGAAAATTGTTGTATCGATGAAATTATTAATTATTCAATTATATTGTGGCAAAACTAAAACATGATTCATATCCTGATGCATGCTCAATAATCCAGGTAGAAAAATCTAAACAAGTTAAATCTGGTCCTCTGGACATTCAAAAAAAACCAAAACAAAGCAAAACAACAAAAAATGTAGAAATGTTTCGTCTCTCGTCCGAGAGACTTCTTCAGTCTGAGGTGCTGTATTCAGCTCAGTCTCTTAAATAGCACCGTCTCAGAGTGGATCAACCAGTTTTGCTGCTGACAACCAAAACCAGCTGATCACATGCTCAAGAAGGACCATCAGCCTAACAATGGATCATTAGCACCTGATGGCTGTTTACTGTTCACAGAGGGCTGAGTGATACTAGCAATCACAGCATTGTAAGAGGGGGACAGTTGAACCCGGAGGCCTCCACCCCTGTTTAATGATGGACGGTTTCTTTTCACAAAGATGGCCTCCTTTACTTTTCTCTCAAACCATTGTTCCTCTCTGTCCAGGATGTGAACATCTTCATCCCTGAAAGAGTGACCGCTGGCCTGGAGATGAGTGTAGACCGCAGAGTCCTGGCCTGATGATGTTGATCTTCTGTGCTGGGCCATCCTTTTGGCCAGTGGTTGTTTTGTTTCCCCGATGTAAGACTGATCACCCTCCTGACACTGAACAGCATACACAATATTACTCTGTTTGTGCCGGGGGACTGGATCTTTGGGATGAACCAGTC
>NC_056509.1:5823194-5824462 GCF_014905685.2 Nematolebias whitei
TGGCTTCAAACTATGGAATGGATTTCCTGAACGGAGGCGTGTTTCATGAACCCAGAGTAATAAGACCCACCTCACATTCAGGAAATCCAGTTCATAGTTTGCAGCCAGCTACAAAATGAGGACTGAGTTAGCAGCACTGTGGCTAACAGCTAACAAACTTTTCATCTAAACATGTCGCTGTGTGGAAGTATTTTACACTAGAAACACCACAAAACAAGACAGCATCATGCAATGTCTGCAGACACATAGCGCCACATTAAACCGCGATAAAGTTAGTTTTACGTTGGACATTCGAGCTCCGTGGCTTCAGCGGGGCGCTACTCTTTGGTCAAACCGGAAAGAGGCGACTCGACACCAGCCAGCCGCGTCCAATCTGCCCGGCTCAGTCTGCTCGTCTCTGAGGAGGGGCAGACTGAGCGCGGCTCCCCCAAATCAGGCTGCCTGCTTCGTATTGAACAAGAAGAAGACATCGCTGAAACCACGGAGCTCAAATGTTTACAGAGAAGTTGCTAAACTTCATCATAATTAATGACCAACCACTATCAGTTGTAGAAAATGAAGGATCACAGCTTGATACTTGCAGCCAAGATATAGTTTACCCTCCAGGAGATATTTATCAGTACAACAGTAGACAATCATAAAAAAAAACATGATTTGAAAATTATATTAAAAACAAAAACAGCTACATTATAAAGTGATATAAAATACTAAAATCGGGAACATGTCTGTTGGTTTATGCCACGAACTTAGCAGGTGTTTGAAGCAATTTAACATTTTATTTAATTTAATTCATTCATTTAAAAGAAACAAAATAAAAATAAAAAATCATGAAAAAGAAAACATTGAATGAAAAGAGTTCAGAAATAAGAAAAAAAAATCTTATATCTGCCCCTTATTTAAAAAAATATAAAATAACTTTAAACAATCACTTAAAATTAATCTCTTTAATATCCACTTTAAAGCTAGGAATAAAAAGAAACATGTTCTGTGTTAGCAGAATTTAATTCTAAATTAAAAACATATACAAAATTAATAAAACTTACCTCAAGTTGCCTTTTTGGACATGCATGCATATATTTGTACAAATTGTACTTGAGAGATTATTACAGCCTCATATAAAATCAATGATGATCATGATATCGGAACTGGATTGGTATCGGCCAATATTCAGACTTAGGCATTGGATGGTAAAAAAAGTGGATCGGTGCATCCCCAATATAAATATATATATATATATATATATATATATATATATATATATATATATA
>NC_056509.1:5824472-5827023 GCF_014905685.2 Nematolebias whitei
ATATATATATATATATATATATATATATATATATATATATATATATATATATAACTTAGGGGTGTAAATCTCCAGCTTTACCACAATACGATATTATATTGATTTGTTTATATGACAATACGATTTTTTTTGATATCACAAAGTCTTTCACGATACGATTTTGATTCTCTTTGAATCACAAGTCTGCAATCGATATATTGCGATAAATAAATTTTCAAAAACAATTAAAATATGATTTAACCATTTTAGTTCTGTTATTACAGGCAGCAGGCATAAAAAAAAAACCTATTTTTTCTTAATTAATGAAAAAATAAAAATAAATGACCTGTTCAGTATAGTCTCACATTTCTCATGTTTATGTTATGTTTGGCGGATATCCAGATGCAAAGACTGAGGTGAACAGACTACAAGACCAAAGATTAATGAAGTGAATTTTATTTACAGTGCTCAGAATCCTTGGGGAAGCAAGGGCAAGGATTAGTGGTAGTTCCTCCAAAAAAGGATAATGCTGGCAGGATGGGCTTGGCTTACTTTCTTGTGGAAAAGTAGTAGAGCGAGTGGCAGGAAGGCACAGGAAAACAGCTGAGGGGAACCCCAAGGGTTCCAGGATAGCTCACTCACAAAGGTCCAGAACTCGAGTAGATCACCAAGAGTTTAACGTAGCAGACTCAATGCTCCAGCAACAAGATGAGCATCTGCTGCTCTTTATACTTCAGGTGACAATCAGCTGGATTCTTCTCAGCTGTGCAGGTGCCCTCAGAGAAGCAGCTGTAGGAAACTCCAACATTTTAAGTGCATTTTTTAAACCAATTAACTTAAAAGTGCCCTGATGACCTGTCAGTTATAAAGAAACAAAAATAGATATTGAGCTTACATAACATGGCTATTAATGCCATGTTTCTTCTTCAAGTGGCAAAAGTTGTCTTTCTCGAGTATTTTAATTCACACTGGCACCTGTTGCATACGGCATGAGTTTTGTCTGTTGAGCCGTCCTGTTGGAATCAAAAATATTTCCACAGAGTTGATTTAAATCCAGCAGGAGAGTGAATTTCATTTTCTGTGTTTTCTGCCTCGTCTGCTATGTTGCTGAGGCGGCCGCAGAGCGCAACAGAGCACGAAAATTGTGACAAAGACATGCCTTGGGAATTTCAAAATAAAAGCGTATTCTAAGGATGATGATATGAATCAATCTAAAAAAGTTAAATCTGGTCCTCTGGACATTCAAAAAAACCCAAAACAAAGCAAAACAACAAAAAATGTAGAAACGTTTCGTCTCTCGTCCGAGAGACTTCTTCAGTCTGAGGTGCTGTTTTCAGCTCAGTCTCTTAAATAGCACCTTCTCAGAGTGGATCAACCAGGTCTCTTTTGATGTCACATCACTCTTTACGTGCATTCCTGTTGATGATGCAGTAGAGGTGGTCAGTTTAAAATTAAAATCAGACACCACTCTGAGCAGCAGGACCACGCTTTCCACAGAACAACTGTGTCAACTCTTGAAACTGTGCCTGCAGTCAACCTACTTCACATATGGGGAGCAATATTATAGGCAGAAACATGGGTGTGCTATGGGGTCTCCAGTTTCTCCTATTGTTGCCAACCTGTACATGGAGGAGGTAGAAAAGAGAGCCTTGACGTCCTTTTCAGGGACACCACCAAGTCATTGGTTCAGGTATGTTGACGACACCTGGGTTAAAATTAAATCTCAGGAAGTCCAACATTTTACTGACCACATCAACTCTGTGGATAAATACATCAAGTTCACACGAGAAGATGTAAAAAATGGCAAGTTGGCTTTCTTGGACTGTGAGGTCTCAGTCTCTGATAGAGGACATTTGCAAACTGAGGTGTACCGCAAACCCACCCACACAGACCAGTATTTGCAGTTTGACTCCCATCACCCTTTGGAGCACAAGTTAGGAGTCATCAGGACTCTGTATCACAGAGCAGACAGCGTCCCCACTAGCTCAGGAGCCAGGCAGAAGGAGAAATCCCACACAAGACAGGCTCTAGAGCAATGTGGATATCCTAACTGGGCCTTCCTGAAAGCAGAGAAGAAACCCAAACAGGACTCCAGTCAGCCAACAGGTGAAAAGGAGGAACCCAGACCCAGACCAGTGGTCATTCCATATGTTGAGGGAGTATCAGAGAAACTGAGACGTTTATTTTCTAAACATAACGTCCCAGTGGCTTTTAAACCCCAAAATACATTACGGCAAAGACTGGTTCATCCCAAAGATCCAGTCCCCCGGCACAAACAGAGTAATATTGTGTATGCTGTTCAGTGTCAGGAGGGTGATCAGTCTTACATCGGGGAAACAAAACAACCACTGGCCAAAAGGATGGCCCAGCACAGAAGATCAACATCATCAGGCCAGGACTCTGCGGTCTACACTCATCTCCAGGCCAGCGGTCACTCTTTCAGGGATGAAGATGTTCACATCCTGGACAGAGAGGAACGATGGTTTGAGAGAGGAGTAAAGGAGGCCATCTTTGTGAAAAGAAATCGTCCATCATTAAACAGGGGTGGAGGCCTCCGGGTTCAACTGTCCCC
>NC_056509.1:5827123-5829116 GCF_014905685.2 Nematolebias whitei
GAACCGGCTGATGGACACTGTGCCATCTTTATCAGGACTATGGAACTCTACGACGGTGGCCACGGACAACTCGCTGCCCTCATCGGCCCCCTCATGCATACATGTGTTTTGATGTCATCAATATGTTGCTGTTTGTGCTCAGACCATTTTTTTGCAACTTTTACACTGTCCTGTCTAGGACACAGTGCGAGACTTTTTTTTTTTTTTTTTTAAACACCTCTACTTCCCCTCGTTTCTTTTCCTTATCTGAAAAAAAGGCTACACCTCTCAAGGCCAGCGGCCTCAGTCAACTCCGTCTCCCCATGTTATTGTTTTTCTCTCGGACGGGCTGTACTGAAATGTAATTTCGCTGCGCTTCAGTACAATGACACGAAAACTGATTGATTCGGATATGCAGAGGCCTGAAATATATCAGAATAAAACTCGCTTGCAAACCTGAGAAAATGGATTTCAAAACGGTCCAGCTTAAATTTTCTCAGCTGGTTTTAACAACGCTCCACGTTAATATTTTGTCACACTTTGTGTTTGTGTTGCAGGAAAACAAGAAGACGATCAAAATTCAGAGTTTATAAAGTGAGAGGCTGATTATCATTTTTTTAAACTGACGTTTTTGCTTAAATTTGTATGAAAAAGAAGTTGCCAGTTCGACTCATTAGTTTCTAACTTGTGAGAAAACAGCTAAAATGTCCAGAAGATTTAGATTTGTTCAAGCCGTTTGTTCTTATCTCAGCTTGTCATAAAAAGTTTATTAATCATAAAAACAAATGGGTTCGGTAGATTTATGAGATATATATTTTTTGGGGGGCCTTTACAGACCTCAGGATGGTTTCAGTGCTTTGTTGAGGCGTCATGGCGGCTCCAGAAGAAACTCTCTGCTGCGCTGGTGCCAAAATCGGACCCAAGGCTACAAGGTTGGAGGAGAACCAAAATAATAAGAGCATAGTTTTATTCCACAGAAAACTTAGCTTTCAAAACACCATTCTAAAATTATTTATTTTTTTATTTTTTAATGTTTTGCTACAGAATATTGAAATCACTAATTTCAGCACGTGCTGGGAGGACGGTTTGGCGTTCTGTGCGGTTTATCACACATATCTACCCACTCAGATCCCTTATGATGACCTCAGTCCCACTGACAAGGTAAAACTGCAACAATATGCATAAAATGAGATTCACTCATCTCTTCTTTACATTAAGGGGCACCTGATAGATCAGGTCAGATTTAGTCATTTTCAGAAAAGTGATGTGTAGCTGAACTTGAATGGATGTCAACAGGTCGCAGTAAATTTTTGTGTTGACTTGATAACAAATGAATAAGTGTCCATAGTGGTATAGATGTCGGACAGAAAATCTGATAGAATTTTTTTTTCTTACACGAGTCAGAACTAAAGCTTACAAAGAATAAATTAGCAAATGAATTTAACAAATGCCAGTATTTTAGGGTGATAAAGTTGACCTTGATGCTTTGACAGGAGCAAAACTTGGACCTTGCTTTCAAGGTGGGAGAGAGCGTGGGGATCCCAGCCATCCTGGTGAGACACTTTGTTCTGTAAACTGCTTCAGATGTTCAGCTTAGACAAACTTATCATGGTGGACTTGAAGGTCCGATTCATCCTTTTTAAGTTTCTTTCTTATGTTCTGTCTGTGCAAGTTAACGGTTTGACAAGTTATACAGCTTTTAATGGTAGAAAGTTGCTTCATGACTAATTAAAATGCATTGATTATGGATCAGCTTGTTTTAAGTTACTACCATAAATATGGAATATAATTGCCCACTGCCATTATGCATGTGTTGCTTTGTCTGGACATTTAGCAAAATATCTCATGAGCCACAGGGAATTAAAGAAACTCTCATAGTGGTCATGAGGTTCATTCTTTACAATGTTTAATTAAGCTCCACTTTATAGATGGCTAATAAATAGTTTATAGAGACATTCTAGAGTTCTAAAATTGCACCGCTCAAGGTGGCTGCATGTTGGAGCAGCTCTGTTAC
>NC_056509.1:5829216-5834580 GCF_014905685.2 Nematolebias whitei
GAGCAGCTCTGTTACTTCCATTCTGAGATTTTGCTTTTGGAAACTTTAATTCCTCTTTTTCTGGATGTAAGTCACATTTTTTGGATGATTGTTTCCTCTGGTATCAGATGCTGTGCAGCTGGAAGGATTTTTACTGTGACTTTTTTTTGTTTTGGACATTTGCTATGATGCATAACCATGGCAACAAGGCAGTTTTCTACAACCAACAGCATCTGATTAACATCTCAAAAGCTCAAATAATATCTCAACTACAGCCCCAAATCTCAAATGAGTTGAAAAGGACGTTCTGTGGACGCATTCTCATCTACCTGCCAGCTGTGCTCGAGTGCCTGACCACTGAGATCCTGGAACTAGCAGGAAACATGGGTCATGACAGCGGAAGGACAGGATCGTCCCTTGGCACCTACAGCTGATTGTCCGCAGTGACGAGGAGCTCGGCAGACTGCTGGGAGGAATTCTGCCCGGCATTCAGGCGGTCCTACAGCCCGGGGGAATCGAGAGGCCAGCTGAGTCTGGGTGGACGGATCGGACAACATCTGCAGCCAGTTTCTTAGGATCCACTGTGGGATGGACCTTTACAAGAGATCCTTCCTGTCTACAGCATCAGCATCTATAACATCTCTTAATGAAATGAGGATGATGAGTTACTGCAACAAATAATTTCCCTTTGGGATTAATAAAGTATAATTGAATTGAATTGAATTGGTTAGTACTGACGATCATATGTTTCACTATTGTGGACATCTGGTGTTTACTGACTGTAAGAACAGTCAGATATTAGATACAGAGTCAGGATGTGCAATATGGCATAAAATTCATATCCCAGTGATATTGTCTATTGTGATGAGAAGCTACATGAAGCTACACACTAATTATGTCAGTTTTTTTTTTGACCAGTGTTCTGCCCATTCAGCATACATGTGATGGTATCATACATTTAGTTAATACGCATCTGCGCACATGCACATTTTGCAATAAGCCTGTGACGTTCAGAGGAGCTATATGATCATCCTACACTGCAAGATACAACATAAAGTAAGTTAGTAAATTGTTTTGGTGCAAAGTACACATGGTATTATTGCGTATTTACACAATTTACAGTGTACAATGCATTTCCTGAACCGTAAGTAAATCATTTTGGTGACACTTTGCGTGTAATACGCGTGCAACTTCAGGTGGAGCGAAAACTCTGTTTATGTGCGAACAGTGCAAGTGAAGTGGATTTAATTTAAACAATATTAGGACAATATAATTATTCTGCTGCCTTAACTGTTAACTCAGGGTGTCATACAGCTGTTAAACTGCTAACTCGGTGTGTCATACAGCTGTTAAACTGCTAACTCAGGGTGTAATACAGCTGTTATTCAGGGCGGATTGAGGCGTCAGGGTGTCATACAGCTGTTATTCAGGGCGGATTGAGGCGTCAGGGTAACATACAGTGGTTAATAACAAAGTATGATGATCTGACAGGTTAAATGATACGTGATGGTGTGATATGGCTAATTAAATAGAAGTGTATGGTGCTCTCACAGTGGATGGATGCAGCCGTCAGTTTGCGCTACGTGTATGGCAATCAGTGCTACGCGTATGGCGATCTGACGATTTATGCTGGCTGAACAGAACACAGCAGTAGTCGTGGCTTTTTTTTTTCCCTACTGTATCTAACATTTGACTGGGATGTTAAATATGACATAAAATTCATATCCCTGCGATATCTACCGGTAGTATATTGTGATGAGAAGCTACACAAAGCTACATGCTAACTACGGCCAGCTAGCTTCTCTACTACTTAGCTCTCAAAGAAAACAGACTTTCACCATTTATGTAGTTTTCGACTCAAATAAACGTAACAGTAAATATCGCTTTTTACTTACTTCCACAGATAAATTTTAGCTTGAGGAGATGACGCCCTGCACCGCTCTAACGCTCCAGTGGAGAGGACCCGGGTAGACTGGCGGAGCTCCATCTAGCTCGCTCTGAATTTTGTCGTCAGCCAGCAAGCACAAAAAAAAAAACCTCCAGCACTTCAGCATTAGACCACGGTGTTGTCATTATTGTTTTTAAAATCTTTAAAATAGGTCCAGCCGCCTGACCAATCAGTGACCGACAGTGCGCTGACGTCACATCTGGACCCAACAGGAGCCAGACCTGTGACCCCAGAGAAGTAGGTCCCAAAAATCGTGTGGGTTCCACTGCTGAAGGCACTGTGGAGAAACTACACAATCGGCCCAAACTGGTTACATAGGAGCCCCAAAAAAAGCCCTGTGGATAAGGGGCTTAAGAAACTACTTCGGGGACTGAGATGGGGTTGAGGAAGGGTAGCTGACCTGGGACCAAAGAGTCGCAGTTCGACTCCCAGCCTTTCCCACATGTTTTGGTGTCTGTGACCAAGACACCTGATTCATAATCTGCTCACCGGGTGCTCAGTAGCAGCCCACTGCTCCACCTGGGTGTATCCCAGGTGTGATGGGCTAAATTCAGAGAACTAATTTTGTCATTGTATGGGAATATGGACAAGAACATTGTATGCTAACATCACCTGCAATGAGAAAAAGGATAGGAGCAGTCAGAAACACATATCCTAACATAATATACATTGCCAAATGGAAAATATGTCTGTTAATGCCATCAGTTTAACAAATATTGAGCTGAAACTTGACATTATAGTAGCTGTGAGTAATTCACAGAAAATAATTCAAAATCTTACTTCTAACATACAAAGCTTTCAACAACCTAGCTCCAGCTTATATTACAGATCTTACTGTTCCATATTGTCCGAACAGAGCACTTTGCTCTCAGACTGCAGGTTTACTTATGGTTCCTAGAGTTTCCAAAAGCAGAACTGGAGGCTGAGCTTTGAGTTATCAGGCTCCTCTGGGTGGCTGTGGCTGAGTGGTTAGATCAGTCATCCTCCAATGCAAGAGTTGGGGGTTCAAATCCACCAGCAGTCACATGCTGAAGTGTCCCTGGGCAAAACACTAAACTCCTCATAGCCTCTGATGTGTGTCCCATCGGTGTATAAATGTGATAAAGCACTGATTAGTCTCTTTAGAATTATTTGTTCAATTAGCTTTGTAGAGATTTAGTAGAGTGCTGTATGAATGGGTAAATGAGGACACAGATTGTAGTGTAAAGAGCTTTGAATGTCTTCATAAGATAGAAAGATGCTGTATAAGTACAGTCCATTTCCTCTCTTGTGGAACCAACTTCCAATTTTAGTTCATGAGGCTGACACCTTGTCTATTTTTAAGATTAGGCTTAAGTCTTTCCTTTTATTAATAAATCATATAGTTAGGGTTGGCTTGCTTTCCTGACCTATCCCTTAGTTACAGTATGCTGCTATAGGCTTAGACTGCTGGAGGACAAATTGACCTCATGTCATCAAATGAATAGTTACAAATTAATGATTTGTATTTGTAATTATCAATCTTAACATGTGTTTTATCATTATATATATGTGTGACTCATGGTTACAACCCGTATACCTTCAAAATGAACACAATAACTATCTAAGCATAATCACTGGACAGAAAAGTGCCAAACACCTATGTAACTGAAATTATTTAAAAATTATTTACCGGTAACTATTTCCCAGAAGTCTTATACAGGTCATGTGACCAGAAGTCAAATAGTACCGGTAAAATACGGTAAATATTCATTAAATGAGTACCGTTGGTTTTTATTGTTAAACTGTATTTGTAACAACTGCTGTTTTTAAATGCACCGTGATTCTCCTCAGAGCAGAGCTCAGTGTCCGATGCTGCACCGCTGACCCCCCATTCTTAGCAAGAACAGAGGGGTCAAGAGTGGGTTTCTTAATGAGAGGCTAAAAAGGACGCTTCTGCATACAAACTGCGGGGTACAAAGTGTGAGACAAAAGTAGCTGCTTGTAGAACGGCAATTGCGGTATATATTTTTGTCTTTCCTCCTATAGAGGGACCTGCTCGCCTCCATTCTGGACTTGCCATTCTGTGCCCGTTTCTCCTTCCTGTCCTCTTAAACCCAACCAGTTCAAGCAGATGGCTGCTTGTCCTGAGCCTGGAGGTTTCTTCCTGTTAGTAGATAGTTTTTCCTGTCCACTGTTACCCTTGTGTTAGCTCAAGATAGGCGACTGTGAAGAAATGAAGACTCAATGTAACATGCCAGATTCTTTAGATAAATAACATTACTAACTGATTTTTATGTATGTGAATGTTCTTGTTCAGTACCCTGAGATAACTTCTGTTGGGACTTGTCACTATGTAAATGAACTGAACTGAATTGAATTCAATAATCTGAGTATGGTGCTTTATAATATTACATGCGATTGCGCATATCATTTTGATCAAATTGGCTACAATGTCATCATTTTAAATATAGGTGATCTTAGTGTAAAACTCAAGCATGTTAAAGGGCGATATGCATTCCATTAAGTTATGCCAGGACTTTAATTTGATGAATCTATTTTTAATAAAGAACAAGGCTGAAAACAATTTTTAAAGTTTGCCTAGTTCTAACAACATAACAGTCACAAAAAGCCATTTAACCAATAATTATCATGTGATGTAACACATCTGGGCATGTTGTCACTAATCACCATTTTGTAGGCACAAAATAGCTGCAGACACGACTAAGTTTAACCATCGAGTATATATTTTTTCACATACATTGTGTAACACATAAAGGCCAGGCAGTTGACTGTGGCTACAAAAGCAGCATCATAAGAGTGTCCTTTAAAAGAGCCTGAGGTGTGAATGAAAACAGGAGGCCATGGTTTCAGTTTTGGTGTACATATATTAAAGTGATTGTGCACAAAAGAAAATGATAAAAACCACAACAACAACACCAGAAGTCACAATAGTTGAGTCACCAAATACTCATTTCAAATTCCATTATCAAGTCCATATTTCTAGCTTGCCATCTGTAAATCCATGTTGAGATTCTGGTCCAAAGAAAAAAACCCGACCCCTTCAACTGAATGAGGAGTACTTAGCCTCAATGTGCAGCCCGGTGGCTATTAATGGCAGAATCCCACAGGAGTTTTGAATTAGAACCACCAGTAATTCTGGTTAAACAACACTTCAATGAGCAATCACACGGTTGTCTTAAACATGAACAATATTGCTGTTTATATATGTTTATATATATTATTGTATGTATATATATATATATATATATATATATATACATACATATATACATATATATATACATATATATACATATATATACATATATACATATATATATATACATATATACACATATATATATAAAAATATATATATATACATATATATACATATATATACATATATATATAAATATATATATATATACATATATATACATATATATATACATATATATATATATATATATATA
>NC_056509.1:5834680-5836836 GCF_014905685.2 Nematolebias whitei
TATATATATATATATATATATATATATACACATCCATACTATGCACAGGTACATCATCAAACCACTGTGACCTTGTGTGGAGCCAGAAAGACATGGCTGTGGTCCGTGTGTCTCCAGAACAGGAATTGAGTGAAGCTCGTCTCCAGAAAGCACAAAGCTTCTTAAACATATTTCTCAGAGCACGTTTGTACTGCAGCTTCAAGGGAGACATAAATATGTAAATCATGCTGTTAACTTATATTTGAACATTTTGTGTAGCAATTTTCAATGAAATGTATTACCTCACACAATGTTCATCACATTTGTTAATAGAAACGTTTAAATACATAAAATGTTTACTTCAAAATATGATCTGTTTCATTACATGTTTTTTTCTTACCTGAAACATGTTAAAACATCAAATGTTTACTACAAATGTGATCAATTTCATCATGTTTACATGTTCCCTGAAGTGATGAATCAAATGTTTCATGAATGTTTACCACATTAATTTTTTTTAAATGAGAAAAAACAACCACTTGTTATTATTCAACTGTAAATATATTTCAAACAATGAGTGCAGCAAATACAATGTTTTCTTAAATCTACATTTTACATATATCAGGAGCAGCATGTGCAGGTTTCATTAGCGTTAGGTTTACAACCACACTAGAACAAATGTTCACTAAACTACAGCACACACACAATCTGAAGAAGTGTCACCTCTTCACCCTCACATGTAAGCACCAGTATAGTTAACTGGTATATTTCTGTGTAACATTGTGTTTCTCATGCAACCAGTCACTGTTTCCACATGAACTCTAAGGTGTGCTTGTGTGTGTTCAACATCCTTAGCATCATGTTCACATCTCCATTTAGTGAATGATGGGATTTGAACCTCAGCACATCATTTATACTTTTGTTGGATGTAACTGGGACCCTGTGTGCACAGTTTAGTTCCACCTCATGTACAACATGGGATGTGAATGACAATAAAGAACCATGACCTTGACTCCCACACTGTCTTTAATATCAAAGCCTCTGTCATAACAACGTCCCGGGTAATAATCTGGAGAGAAGACCACAGCTTCTGTTATGAGCTTGTCTGGTGGACGTCCATCCCTTGGAAAGAAAAGAAAGACAGGTATTAGACAGAGTTTGATGTGACACCCTAAAAAGATGCTGAACAGATGCATTAGTGTTTGTAGAACCATTTGACATAGTGAGTTTTTTTTTTAATGCTGGTAAAAAATACCTAACAGTGTTAAACAATGACAACAAGATGGCAAAGCAATGAAGTCCTGTATAATATTTAATACTATAAAAATTATTTGTCCAGCTGTTTTTTATTCAGCTCTGACCTGAGCTCCCTGTTCTCCTGTAACAGACGGTTTATTTCTGCTCTTCTTTGTTCACACATTGTATTTGTACCTTTTGCTGGTTCCTGTTCCTCCTCTCCATCATCTGCAGCCTCACTGAGCTGCTCTCCTGGAGTTTCATCTGCAGGTTTGTCTTGAAGAGGACACATCACAACACACATCAGTATTACTACAGTAAAAGTGACAACACTAGAAACTGTAAACAGTTTATCTTACAATAACACAGATGTCCACTCTGTCTAAACTCAGACTAAGTTATATGCAAAATATAAACCTGATCTAAACCAGGTTGACCCACTTATTTGAACATTAACTAAATATGAGAACACCCCGACAAAATCATGGCACAAATTTATGGCACAACACCAACAAACTGAATTTAGATACTCACCAGAATGTCTGGAACAAACTAGCAAATATCTTGGGACGCTGGAGAAAGTTATGAGGACGTCTCACGTCTCCTTTTTGTTACGTCCTACACATGAGCTCCTCGAGTTGTTTCCTGGTGGAGAATCTATAAAAATTTCAGTTTTCAATCTTTTTACAATTCCAGTGGTGTGACCGGACATTACATCCAATAACGCTGGGCTTGATTACTGCAATTCGCTCCTGTTTGGTATCAGTCAGACCTACATTGCACGACTACAACTGGTCCAGAATGCAGCAGCCCGATTTTTAACCAGTACAGACAAAACAGAGCACATTACACCAGTTTTGGCCTCACTGCACTGGTTACCGGTTCACTTTCGAATCCAGTTCAAAATACTCATGTATGTCTACAAATCACTGAACAGTGTC
>NC_056509.1:5836936-5845223 GCF_014905685.2 Nematolebias whitei
CAAATTAATGTAAATGTTTGATGTTAAACTTTGATTCTGTTAATAAATGACCGCATGCATTTTGATGGGTCAAAGAAAATTAACGTCTCACGTCACATTTAATCGTTCAATGCACGATAGAACTCAGTCCAGAAAAATGAAAGAATCCGTTTAATTTATGGATAATATCTCACAGATATATGTTCATTTACACACATACGTATATATATATATACATATGGTTATATTTATTTATTTTATATATATATATAATTTATATATATATATTATTTTTATTATACGTATGGTTTATATTTATATATACACAACAACTATATCTTTATATATGTATATATTTTATTAGATTAATATTTATATGTGTCATTTTTCATCACTTTTATTGTCTGTTCAAACAGGTCTCACTTGTTAATGAGTCTTCGAGGTTCAATGTGATCTATCTGTTTAAATAAAGGTTGAGTGAATATGTATCAACAAATATAAAATTATTTTGGTTCTTTGTGAAACAAAAATGTTAGAGTAAAGCTTCAAAAAAGTCTACAGCCGCTACTAAAAGCAATTTATTTGATGGAATTTTTACATGACCCTTTATGTACATATATATATATATATATATATATGCACATAAAAAGGGAGAAAAAGCCACAGGCAAAGCCGAATGTTCAAAACAGAAACATGATCATCCATTACGGTTGTGTGTGTTTTTCCAGCTCTTCTTCTTCTAATGCGTGTTAGTGGTGGTTAGTAAAGAGCTTAATGTAGCACTAGCACCACCAGCTGATAAGGCACATTGATATTAATGATCCGCCCACTAAAGAGGAACTATGGGCACTGTGGAGACAGAAATAAACCGGTCCCACCGGAACCGGCCTCAATAAGGTCCAGTAGGGTCCTACAAGAACCGGACCTGTGGATAAGGGGCTTTAGTCCCCCCTCAGTTTCCTAGTGGGGCTTGGTCAACTCTTCCTCTCTTTCCTTTTCTAAAATAAACCATGATCACCCTCAAACACACTAAAACTGACTACACTAAACACTGAACAACATTCTAAGTATGAAACACAAACACACAAAATATCATAAATCTCTCAAACCTCATGACTCACTCCTGCTCTTGCTGTGACTATCACATGCTGAACTCCATTCAACTTTTGCATCTTTTTCTTCTTCTTCCTATAGATTTTTTGGGGCTTCACAAATAACTTTGAAACTTCGTCAGAAAGGAGCGGGGACGTTCTTTATCTGTTTGGTGGGGGTGGGAGGTGAAAACAAAGGGTGATGTGGGTGCTTAGTCCCTGAGACTGCATGTCTTTGCAGCTGCCTCTCACTCTAATGTGCTTCAGATATGACAATGTTTTTCAGAAAAAGATGTGCAATGGATTATTTATCATAACTGGTTTTCCTTGGCCAATCCACAATATTTAAAACTGTTTAGTTTAAAGTCTGCAGTTTTGAGACAAATTAAAATGGAGTTGCTTAGATGCTGTGTCTTTCTTACTAGGGCGCCTGAAATCTGGCATGTGACTATCATATGCCGGTGCATCTATTTGCTCCAGGGGAAGGGGGGGCGGGAATCGTCAGTCAGAGTAGGCACGCCAGACACTTGAGTAGATGGTGAAATTGCCACCTGTGATTGAGAAGATAGAGCGCCATTGTTTTAAATTCTGCTCTCCAGCAAAAGGGTATTTGGTCCCAGTGTGACCAAGTGCAGCTTCTGGCGCATTTGATTCGACTGTGAATCCACGTACATACACCTACTTGCTTTTCGACGACCCACCTTACTTAGTAATTGTTCAGGTCAACACGAGCTTCTGTTGTTATTGGATGTAATCCCTGTCTATTAACTAAGGTTAAGTTGCGGCGGACCGGCGGGCTGTCTCACTCTTGAACTGGAAATCTGGCCCCTGGCTGAAGCACTTTAAGCACTGATAACAGTTTTCTTGTGATTTCTAATGTGAGTTGGCTGAAGGAGCCATCTTGAATTGTGTTGAATCCTAAAAGTTAACCAGTTGTAACCCAGAAATTATTTCCTGAAAGTTTACTTAAAATCAGTCTAGAAGTATTTTAAAATCAACATGTTTGGATTAAAATAATTTATAAATGTATATAAGTTTATAGTTGACTTATAGTAGCATGCAATTTCTCAGGTGGATAAAAAACATTTATTTAAGTTACAGGTTTTAGAATATATTGTATAAGTTTTTATCTTTATTTTATGCCTTGATATAGTGGTGAAGTTTTTCAAAGGAACACAGTCTTTCAAAACTGCAAAGATATGGATGAATTTCAAAACTGAGGAGTTTCAGATCAGAGGAAATATCTTCAATTACTTTCTAGTGAAAGAGTCCTTAATGCTTTAGTCAAATCTAGCATTTGATGGTGGGACATTAAATGGAGTTTTTATCTGCAGAAGGTCACCTTAAAAAATGGAAAGTCCCACTTGGACAGACCATTCACACAACAAGAACTGATTCATTACTGCTCTGCTGCATCACACCTTTTCAGCAGAACGACAAATCCACAAGGAGCTCTAAAAAAAAATTTTTAAATCACACAACTCATTGAAGTTAATTTTCCCATATCTCAGATGACTTGGCATATCACTTAAAAATGAAAGCATAAAGTCAAGCTCAGTACATATTTGTACATATAGAATGGTCATTAAATAATTTCTTTTACTTTCCAACAAGCCTAACATATCTAATTTTGATCCACAAATATGGATTATTAAACTGAATTAATTATTCTTTCTTTCTTCTTCTTTTGGGTGCTCCCTTCTCAGGGGGTCTCCACAGCGAACAAAGTCACGTGAAGACGTGGCAATTATTTTTACGCCGAATGCCCTTCCTGACACAACCACAGACCACCGAGCTACCACAGCCCTCTGTGTGGATCAGAGAGCTACTATCTAGGGTGCCCGGGGGAGCAGATGGTGGGGGTTAAGGGCCTTGCTCAAGGGCCCAAAATGGGACAAATGAGGGTGGAGGCAGGTGTGGGTGCTTCACCTATCCCACCAAGATTACGATGTTGTCTGTACCGGGAGTTGAACCAGTAATCTTCCGAACACAGTCCCACCGTCTCTAACCTCTGCATCACCACTCCCAAATTAAACTGAATTAATAATGAAAACAAATGCAGGCAGACAAAAACTCAAATCAGTGTTTCTTTGTTTTGTTGTTGTTGTTTTTTTTGGCTTATTTAGTATGGTACAGTGACTTAGATGACCCTGTTGATAATTGTCCAACTTCAATGCAAACTTCACTTGATAAATTTGCACCGCTTAAAAATAAAGTAACCAATCAGAGGAAGCTGGCTCCTTGGTTCAATTCTGAGTTATGCATGTTAAAACATGCAAGCTGGAAAGGAAGTGGTGCTCCACTAACATGGAAGAATTTTATTTAACTTGGAAAGATCATCTGCTAACATATCCATAAAGCTTGAACTGTATATTACTCATATTTAATAGATGAGAATAAAAATAACTCCAGGTTGTTAGACTAATGAAAAGTCCCATATGTGTTGAACCATGTATCCCTACAGCTATAAGCAGTGATGGCTTCATAAGATTCTTTATAAATAAAATTATTTCAAATGGAGAGAAAAATCAAACCATCCTTCCTTCCAAAAAACTACTACTATTGCCTCCAATTCCCTGTCAGATGAGGCAGCTTTAGAAATATCACTAGAACCTGTTTCTGTCCTGTTGAGGTCTCTGAATGATCAAAATTAACAGCTTCATCCAACCCATCAACATGTCTGCTAGATCCCATCCCAACCAGACTGTTTAAAGAGGTATGTTCCTTAATTAATATCCATATTTTGGATCTGCTTAATTTGTCTTTAATGAATGTTTACGTACCACAGCACTTTAAGGTTGCTGTAATTAAACCTTTACTTAAGAAAACCTAATCTTGATTCATGAATTCTGGTCAATTATAGACCTATATCTAATCTAACATTCATCTCAATAATTCTCAGTGGTGGACACCCTGGGTTAGGGAAGCTGTCAAGCTGAAGGAGAAGTCCTATCAGGCCTTGTAGTCTGATGGGACTCCAGAGGCAGCTGAGGAGTACTGGAGGGCCAAGCAGTCTGCAGCCTTGGCTGTTCCATACCATACCATACCACTTTATTTATAAAGCACTTAAAACAGCTACAAAGCCAACCAAAGTGCTGTACAGACAAAACAGCAGGTAACACACAAAGCAAAATACAAAATGAGGTAAATCAGAATATAGACAAAAAAACTATGCAGATAATGACGACAAACCAGTGTGGAGCATACAGGATCAAAACACAGATCATCTTGTGTTGAAAGCTATTGAATAGTAGTGAGTTTTTAAACGGGACTTGAAAACCGAGAGGGAGGGGGCCTGTCTGACAAGCAGAGGTAACTCGTTCCAGAGTCTTGGTCCTGCTACAGAGAAGGCCCTGTCACCTCTGCGCTTAAGACAAGTTCCTGGAACTGTGAGGAGCAACTGGTCCGCTGACCTCAGGGAGCGTGGTGGGACATACGGTTGTAGCAAATCAGAGAGATGGGGGGGACACTGTTCAGTGATTTGTAGACATACATGAGTATTTTGAACTGGATTCGAAAGTGAACCGGTAACCAGTGCAGTGAGGCTAAAACTGGTGTAATGTGCTCTCTTTTGCCTGTACGGGTTAAAAATCGGGCTGCTGCATTCTGGACCAGTTGTAATTGTGCAATGGAGGTCTGACTGATACCAAACAGGAGCGAATTGCAGTAATCAAGCCTAGGTGTAATGAATGCATGTATTACTGTCTCCAGGTTGTTTTTGGAAAATATGGGCTTCAGTTTAGACAGCCGCCTCAGTTGGAAGAAGCATGATTTAACGATCATGTTTACATGATTGTTAAGCTTCAGGGAAGGGTCCATTATCACGCCCAGATTAGTGACTCTTTGTTTTTCTGACAAGGTTAGAGCGGAAAGGTCGATGCAGTGGTTTGTGATTGTGTCGTTGGGAGGGAACAACATGACTTCAGACTTCTTTTCATTGAAACTTAAGAAGTTTAAAGCCATCCAGTCCCTGATGTCAGCCAGGCAGTTGAGCAGCATTTGAATAGAGCATGTACCATTGTGTCTTAGGGGGAAGTAGATTTGACAGTCATCGGCATAGAAGTGGAAGGGCATGTTGTGTTTCCGGAACTAGCACCAAGCGGCAGCAGGTATAAAGAGAATAGGAGGGGACCCAGGATGGACCCCTGTGGAACCCCCCATTTAAGCTCTGCCTCTTCGGAACTAAAATCCTTGATGGAGACACAAAAGGATCTGTCAGTGAGGTAAGATCTGAACCAATTGAGGGCTGATCCTGTGATTCCCACCCACTGCTCCAACCTAGCAATGAGGCTCTCATGGTCGATGGTGTCAAAGGCGGCTGTGAGGTCCAACAGGACAAGCAGCACAGAATCACCGGTATCTGTGAATCTGAAGATGTCGTTAAAGACCTTCAGCAGGGCAGTTTCAGTGCTATGGACAGGTTTAAAGCCAGATTGGAATAGCTCTAAGATGGCGTGATCCTCCAGGAAGCACTTCAACTGGGACTCGACTATTTTCTCCAGTACTTTAGAAACAAATGGGAGTTTGGAGACAGGCCGGTAGTTGGAAACGACTGAGGGGTCAAGGTTTGTTTTTTTCAGGAGAGGCTGGACAGCAGCATGTTTAAAGGATTTTGGCACCACGCCAGTGGATAAACTACTGTTTACTATGGCAAGAAAGGATGGACCTAGAGTTGGAAACACCTCCTTTAGTAGTCGAGGGGGGACCACATCAAAGGGGGAGCCAGAAGGTTTCAAGTTGCACATGATCTGCTCTAGAGAAGACAGAGTGATGGGTTCAAAATGGTCAAAAGTGTGGGATTCCTAGTCCTTTCTACCTCGACCTCCTTCCTACACAGTCAACGAGCACCTAATGGATCACACCTGCACCTGATTCCAGACCAGTACCTGCTGCACTATTTAAACCCGTGCAGACGTTCAGCCAACGCTTGAGCATTGATTGCCTTTGTTCTGCCTTGTCCTGTCTCCTCGGCTCCCTCCTGATTCCTTGGTTGCTCTGGTCCTCCGAACCTGCTCACCGGCATTGCCCGCTCAAGGCCCAACATTGGACATTTTTTCATCCGACACCATCTGCAACCGAACCAACCATAAGGAAGGATTTCATAAACAGAATATTATTTACTGGACCATCACTTTGGGATCAATTATTCATCCAATCTCCTGCTTCCCTTCGCAGCCCAGCCACCAGTTCTTTTCCTGCATTGTAAATAAATATCACTTTTGTTTTACCTGAGTCTCGAGTCTGTTCAGTCTGCCATTTTGGGGTCATTAGTACTCAGGATCATGTTAGAATGCTCAAGCCACTCAGACCCTCAAGGCATGACTGAAAAGAGTCCGATAACTCAGGCCTTAAGATCACAAAGTACCCGTATTGATAATCATGATCATACCCTCCAGCAGATCCTCGCACAGCAGCAGGAGCTCGGCAACATGATCCACAACATCGGGCAACAGCTTTCCACCCTGGCAGGAGCTGCAAGGGGCCCACCCCCGTCAGCCAACCCGAACCCCTCTCTGTGCCTATGACCCCCTGCTCCCGAGAACCAGACGTGCGGCCATCTGAATTCTTTGAAGGTGACTCCAAAATGTTTGGGGGCTTCCTCCTGCAGTGTGACCTTGCGTTCAGCCAGGCTCCTGTCAGGTACGCTTCCGATTCATCCCAGATTACATATATTGTAAGTGCCCTCAAAGGTGAGGCTCTAAGATGGGCACACGCGCACCTTCGCTCCCGCCCCATTGCTTCCCTGCCGTATGCTGTTTTTATTAAAGAGTTGCGATTAGCCTTTGATCACCCGTTACTGTAAGAGTTGAACTTGCTGCAGCTCCAAGATGGCCGCCAATCATCCACAGCTGACGACCATCTACCTGACGAGCTCCTCTACTACATAAGGCTGCAGTCAAGCTCTTCTCATCGCTGGAGCATTAATTCCTTCCGGGTATTTGTGCTTCTAGCCAGTTTATTGAGTATATGGAGAGGATATCTTACCTTGTTTCTTGTGTCTACAGTTTTTGGTCATCTCGGATCCTGCCCCTGGTTCTTCCTGTGCCGGAGTCTCGTCTCTGTTGCTTTTGCCCTCCAACCACTTGCCTGCCTTGGGATTTTCCCCCACAGCCTCACCCACAAGGAATAACCTATAAGGAGAGACAAGACTATTTATTCCACCGTTTTGAGCTGTCTCCTATTGCCTTGTCGACCTGACCCTGTCTCTCCCTTTTTCAGGAGTCCCAGGCCACCTTTTTGTATATACCTGTCGTCACATTCTCTGTAAATAATAAACACTGTTTTGCTTACTTGAGACTTGTGTCATTCTGGTTCTCGTTCCTACTGGGTAGTCCGAATCATAACAGTTACTCCAGGAGGAAGTGGAACAAAGACTATTCACGATTCGACAGGGGTCAAGATCTGTCTCTGAGTTCTCCATCCGCTTCCGCACTATTGCGGAGGAGTCCGGATGGGATAAAGTCGCGCTAAGGGGCGCTTTTCTAAATGCCTTAAATGACAACATCAAAGACCGAATTGTAACTTGTGAGTCCCCCTGAGACTTGGATGAGCTTATTAGTCTTACGATACGCATTGACAACAGGATCAGATAACGTAATATGGAAAAGAGCTATAGGTTTCGTAGCTTCCTTGAAACAGGAAGTAAATTTTCAGCTCCACCCACAACATCCTCTGAACCAGAACCTATGCAGGTGGGACGGACAAAATTGTCTCCAGAGGAGAAACAGCGGAGATTTGTGGCCAATGAGTGTATGTATTGTGGCAAAACTGGCCATTACGTGAGAGAGTGTCAGTTCCTGTTAAAAGGGAAGCATCTCCAGTAGTTCAGGAGATACTGGTGGGTAACATTGCTTTTTCTCCTGATCACAATTTTTATTTATCTGCTATCCTGTGTGTTTCAAATACAAATTTTTCTACTCAGGCCCTGATAGATTCGGGGGCCGAACAGAATCTCATCAGTGCAAACCTTGTACAGAAACTTAACATTCCAACTGTTCCTCTGAATCAGAATATCAACGTAGCTGCACTCACCGGTCAGAGCATCTCCTCCATCTCCCTTAGGACTCGCCCTCTCCATCTAGTCCTCTCAGGTAATCACCATGAACTTACTGAATTTTTTAGGCCCGAGCAGCAAAGCGCTGCGAAGGCCTATTGTAATTGTGTCGTTTCTTATTATTATTTTTCTTGGGACTTTTGGGACGCATTTTTGGAGGCCT